>NC_134484.1:372033183-372099995 GCF_040206685.1 Ascaphus truei | reverse complement strand
GTGGACTTAGTTTTTCACACATAGCTTCTCCATTTTGGCTTTTTTTTTGTTAGATAAATCATGACACGTGTAATATGTCATGTGTTGTTGTTCATCTGAGGTTGTATTTACCTCATTTTAAGACCTGCTAACTAACAGATGATTGTTATTATGTCCTGATATGTAAAAGCATAGAATTCAAAGAGGGTGTACTTTCTTTTTCACACCACTGTATCTATATCTATATCTATCTATATCAAAAGAATGATGAGCGCACAGTCCTAAATGTACAATTTATAACTGTGTACGGTATTTAATAAAAAACAGCCTATAACCGTTGATAATAATAGACATATAAAACAGATATGAAACAATATAAAAATGGATATCAGTGGATGTTTGTGGCATTTGAGGAGGCAGAAAGAGGACTACCAAGCACATTGGATGCAGGAACGGTGTCTTTGAATATATAGTATATACCTTCAGTTAACTATAGACAGCTGGCAGAGATCAATGTTGCAGCCCATCAACTGTGTATGTGGAAAACTGTAATTTCAAACTGCATACCAACACATTCTGCAGAAATTGTGCTTAGTGGGAAATTGCTGGGTTGTGGCTGGAGCCTTTGCTTTAAACTGACAGTGTGATTAAGCTTATACATGATGCTAGAAACACAGCACATGCTCTTCTAAGAAGTAAAGAGCAAACAGGAGAGAGGACTGTGGGAGCTCTTGCATAACAAACGCGTGCGTGCGTGCGTCCGGACAAGGCAAATCCTGGAAGTTTGCCCAAAAAAAAACCAAAAAGAAAATATTTATTTTTTGGGGTTTTTTTAACGAGAGCCATGCTAACACCACGTTATAAGCAGATCCACGTTGTGGCGGATCGCGTTATAATGGGGTTGAGCTGTAATTGCATTTCGACCCAAATATCCCACATAAAACTTACACACGAAGTTTCACGTTTCTAGGGCAAAGGGAACGTGTAAACCGGAAAAGCAGGGGTCAATTTATTTTTACGTGTACAATCCCTGGCCCCTGTCTTATGGTGCTGTGTAGCTGCCAGGGACCCCACAGTTTCAAGGGTAACCAGATGGGCTTAACCTTTATTGTATAGCCTGGCTACCCACTACCATCACATATATTAAATAATATTAAAAATATATATTGATAAAGTGTATAAGTGAAATCTTCTAAGTCGGTGGAAACCATCTTGAGACGTCATTGGGGCATTTTGACACATGATCCAATCCTTTAGAGGACATGTGGATAAGTCCCCTTTTATTTATAGGAAAGCTGATCGTACTAAGAGTAAGTTGGCACCTACAAAACTTAGATCTTCATCTAATGATACTTGCATTCTGAGACCTATGGGAAACTTTAAATGTAATAGAGGGAGGTGTATTACTTGCACCTTTCTCGATACCAATAAGAATTTAACATTTTTCTGTAATGGTGAAAATGTCCCTGGTATGGGTTTTGTAAACTGTCAATCCTCCTTTATAGTGTACCTCTTGTCATGCAGTTGCGGCCTACAATATGTGGGCTGCATTACACTGCCCATCTGTGTTAGATTTAGGAGAGCATAGAGCATCATGTTTGGTTTATATATAAACTAATGTTTTTAGTTGTTTGGCCATCGCAAACATTTTATTTTTAATCCGTAGTATCTGTGTCACGGGAGACCAGGCATTTACACCTTTTTTACCAGGATCATTCACTGAGCAAAACAAGTTGGTAAAACAAATTGTCATTTATTTCATTGAAACAGACTTACACACAATGGATTACAAAATACAGAAGAAAAACACACTTACTGGGGGTCTGGGCTACAAATCTAGACTTTCCTAGGTGAAATAAGAGGTAAAACAAAGTCTTTATGTTGACCGGGACTTGTCTCGAAATGTCCTGGAACTCAAATCGGCATGAAGTTCCTGACGCCACCACTGTATCTGCTGCAGAGCTGCCAAAATTCCTTGCCCGGGAGATAGTACCAAATGTCCTGGAACTCTCTTCGGTTTGCAATCTCAGCCGCGACCGCTACGTTTTATTTTCAGAACTTGGCCTCAAAGTGGGAACATTTCTCGCCTTTAAATTTCTGAAGCCAGCTCGCTGGTAGTTCTCTCAGAGCATCTTTTGGTGATTTTGAATTTGCCGCTGCTGTCTTCGCGCTTAGAATCTCAGTGAATCTCGAATGGATTGGCTGCTGGCTTTCTTATAGTATTTCAGCTTAATTCATGAAATACTCCAGCCAATCCGAGCGTGGGAGAAATCCTTACCAGCCAATCGGAGTATTGCCAGTCTATCTAAGCCGGGCAAACACGCATTCGGATTCTGACAAGGGCGTGCGCCAACTTGGCACCTCTGCCCCTAGTCAGTCAGAAGCCACCCGCTGAGTTAGGCTCCTCAGTCTGGCTTGGGGCAAATGGTGATCCGGGACCGCCATTCATCCCAGGACGTGGGTACTTGAGCATAACTACGATGGTGCCCAAATTACTTTCACACCTTGGCAACCTCTGAGGCTTTCATGTCCGGGACCCGAGCAGACTTGGTGGCACCAAGCTTGGTAGCCACATGGTCTCTCGGAACCATGGACCTGGAAGTCCCCAGCTCATAATACCGTACACAATCATCTGTACTATTAAACACTTTGAAACAAAATATTTTTTCCCATATTTTTTCTAAGTCCCAAGGTAGAATTAAAAAAAAACTTAGGTTAATTCTCGGGGCTGTATCTCCTTTCCTTTCAAAACTGGGCTTAGGTTTCATAAAAACCCTCGCAACCTTATATATGGTTGGAGAACCCCAATACCAGGTTCTGGGTGCTCAGGGCATTAACTGGGCACGCCCCCCCCCCCTTATACTAGGGACCCCCTTTACCATTTCAGGAATACAATACATCCCTATGCCCCATTTACCTTTCTGGTCTGTGCCGAAGCAGGGAGTCCTAGCGGTGAGTCCCGTAAGCGTTTTCAAGGGGAGATTTTGCCGGAGCAATGTATCCGAGAATCCGACCTGATTCCCGGGTACATGTTTGGGGTATCCAGCAACTCTGGAACCCCGCTACCTAGACACATTCTGACAAAACTTTCTCCGTAAAACCCCCATTGAAACTCATAGCCTAGCAATCTCTGCTTGCTGGCACACCTGGAAAGGTAAAACACAGAAAATTATTTATTATTGCACAATCACATACATTGCAGATACAATAAACAGGTTCAAGAGCTGACACTCTAAAACACCAAATATGGATCAGAGGTAACCAGCTGTACATAATACCTTTTTATTGATGGCCTATTCACCGTCACCTTCAGTACTCTTTTCATAATGGCAAAATATTTATTTTCAGGTGAATTTAATATTTTATATATAACACTTTCTCATGTTAGGTTACTTATCATATTATAATATATAAATATCTATAAACAAAATATTCACTTATACACATTATTAATATATTTTTTAATATTTCATTAATATACACTATGTTAATGATTGTCTCGAGTCAAGATTTCCCTGAGCGATTGCAGAGAAGTTGAATTTTCCTCTGAGGGAGGTGTGTTGGCTGGCGTTATGCATTGGAGCCAATTGCAACAGCAGATCTAGGCTACGGAGCCCTGCGGGACCCGTTTGTGCTGCCGGACGCCAATACCGACTTTAATTCAGCTGATCGGGAGGTGTTTTATTGCCAGATGGGATCAGAGCGGAATTACCCAGCTGATCTGTTACGGAGGCTCACGGGACCCACTTGTGCTTCCAGACGCCACTACCATTTCCATTTCGGCTGATCAGGTACTCTGTGTTTGCACATTCTACTACAAACAGTTTCCATCGTCTAATTCAGACTGCTACTTCACATGGGGCTCCCCAGCTGACGGGCGCGCTCAAGGCATTGATCCCGAATCAGCATTTTGTGGGGTTGCAGTGTTAGGAGTTAAAGGATCTTCACCTTCCACGTTGGAAACTGTTTGAAATTATTGCAGGACATTGCAGGAGTTATTATACCAGCTTTACCAATCACACCCCTTAGGAGGTTAAATGGATTCACTCTCCTAATATCAATATCATCTATTGACATTATTAACCCTCAAGGTTCCCACAAACCTCTCCTCTTAAGGACTACAGCATCCACTGATATCCATTTTTATATTGTTTCATCTCTGTTTTATATGTCTACTAGCTGAGACACCCGGCGTTGCCCGGGAGTACAATTTCCCGCTCCCCCCCTCTCTCTCCTCCTGTCTGTTTCTCCGCTCCCCCCTCTATGTTTGTGTTCACCCCCCTGCGCAGCTCCGTCCCCCCCCCCTCTACAGTGTTCTACACACACACAGGGTCCCCCACACACACTGTCCCCGTCCCCCACTCACACACACACACTGTCCCCCCCCCCCCCCACACACACACTGTCGTCGTTCCCACCACACACACACTGTGCCCCCCCCCACACACACACACTGTGTCCCCCCACCACACACTGTGTCCCACACACACACACACACACTGTGTCCCCGCTCCCCCCACACACACACACTGTGTCCCCCCTCCCCCCACACACACACAAAGCCCCTCCCCTCTGCCAGGACTCTCAGCAACGCTCCTCTCTCCCGCGCTCCTCCGATTGTCGCGTGCCTAGCCCTTCTCTGCTCTCCCTCCTCCCCGGCCGGGGAGCGCTGCGCACGCGCCCCCTCTCTGCACCTGTGAGCGCGAGCCACCGGGAAACTTGCAGCAGGGAAGGTGCGGGGCCTGTCCGGTTGAGGGGGGAGAGTGACAGCCACCGGGAGAGGGGGGAGTGACGGCCACCGGGAGAGGGGGGGTGACGGCCACCGGGAGAGGGGGGGGGGACTGTTCTTACCTGGTAGTGGCAGTGATGTAGTGTGAGGTGTCGCCTTGGAGTGGTTGCTGCAGCGTCTGTTAGTGGAGTGACCGGAGGGAGGGGGGTTGGTGGGGGAGAGGTGAGGACGGCGCCGAGGAGCGGCGGGTGGGAGTGGAGTGACCGGAGGGTGGGGAAGAGGTGAGGACGGCGCCGAGGAGCGGCGGGTGGGAGTGACCGGAGGGAGGGGGGTTGGTGGTGGGGGAGAGGTGAGGCCTGCATGGTAGTGGAGTGACCGGAGGGTGGGGGGTTGGTGGTGGGGGAGAGCCGAGGAGCGGCAGAGGAGTGTGGGTTCGCCAAGTTGTTCTCCTTAGGTTCCAACTGCAAGTGAGATGGTCCTTGCAATGTGAGGGGTGGGGTGAGGGGGGGGGGAGAGGGGTGCGCCGTGGCCAATGACAGGGCGACACAGGGCCAATCACACAGGGGGGAGACATACACACACATACATTATTTGAGACTTATAGATATAGATTACAACGGTTATAGGCTGTCTGTTTTTTATTAAATACATACTTGTAAATTGTACATTTAGGAGTGTGCGCTCATCAACCCTTCTTTTTTTTTTTTTTTTAATAACGTGTTTCAGGAATTGGTTATTCCTTGGTGAGCAGCCTATACCTCCTGCATATATTACTCTCTTGATATACAACTATTTAGTCTCATCTCTCTCCATATATCAGTTGTTATAACCTATACCTGATGTATTCACTTCCATAATCTATTGTATAAATTGTGCACTGGTTATTTCTGTGTATGTATGTATGTACAGTATGTATGCACAGTATGTATGTATGTATATGTGTGTGTATAATCTGCGGATTTTCAGTGATGGTAAAAATAAAACGAATATGCCTTTTTGAGACTGATGCGCTGCTCGAAGGATCTTGCAATTTCGCAGCACATTCTAATTTTTGCAAATATTTCACCCATCTCTACTCTTCAGTGCAGAGTACTTCTCACTATTTATAATATTACCTAAAGTATGTGACTTTAATTCACTTGCAAGAGGTCTACAGATGTAACCAACGTTTTTGCAACTGTTAGGTCGTGCTTATAGTCCTTGCTGCGACAGCATGACGTCACCCATCGCCGTTGTAGCAGCGATTTTTGCTTATAGTGTTAGAGACGAGACCGGGGGCATGGCAGGGGCGTGGCTATGCGCGGTTCACTGTCATTGGCTGAACCGCTCATGTGGCCCCTGACGTCACGCTGCGGTTGCTAAAAAATCAATTTTCATTGACTTCCAGCGATAGCGACCAAGCCGTCGTTGCGTCGCTCCTACTATAGGCGCAAGCGACGGATTCAATACATTTGTTTTGACGCAATGTCACCGTCACCGGGACTATAAGCGTGGCCTTAGTTTTGATTCAGCTGCATGCAAGAAGAGTGTGGGCTACTGCTATATTTAACTTGTGGGAGCAATACCGTTAGCTACAGCTGTATGTCGGAGTCTGTAAGAGTCATTTGTAGCGACTGCTATGACGAATTTGTGTGTTGGTCTATTGCCTAGGAAAAGGAGTTGCTTAGTGGTAACAGCACTGCCTTAGGCTGCGGTCCCAGTACGTTCTACAGCGCACGGCTCAGCGTGCTCTGTGCGTACAAACACCGCCCCCCAATCAGACCGGGCCCAGTACCTACCTCGGAGCACATTTAGCAGCCGCACTCTGCGACAGATTTTTGCAAATACAAAAAAAATTGTACTTGCGACGGAGGAGTGACCACGCCCTCGCCATCGGTTCAGCCAGTTAGGGCGAACCAGCCGCGTGAGGTCAGGGTCTCGCCCTGCAAAAACCTCTGCCACACCCCCTACTATCGCAATCTCTGCCTCTCTCCAAAGATCGCGGCATTGCCAAATAGTTGAGCGAGCGGGAAAGTTTAAAAAAAATTATTTACCTGAGCGCCGGTGAGCGTGTGTATTCCTGTATATTCATTTGCATGTCTTAGACAGGTCTGCAACCCTGTCTTTCACCATTATCACACAGCACTTCCACTGCAGCAAGGGATTCTGGGAAATGACATGCAAATGAGCACATAGTGCCACCTTTTATCTCAAGCTCACATTACATGAGCAACCCTTAGCCAATGCATGCTGCTTTAGACACAGCTTTTAAGCAAGGGCTTGGGAGATGCAAAGCCAGTAAACCCACTCACAGACATGTTTCAACCTTGATGGGTATCATCAGTGTGAGGTTGGTTGCTAGTGTGTATGTGTGTGTGTATATATATATATATATATATATATATATATATATATATATATATATATATATATATATATATATATATATACAGTGTTCGACAAACCTATACATTTGCTCGCCCCGGGCGAGTGGATTTAACATTGTGGCGAGCTCCTATTGGCCCAAGCAGCACACGTTTGGTACTAGGTGGCGAGTAGATTTTTTTGTGATTTGTCGACCACTATATATATATATATATATATATATATATATATATATATATATATATATATATATATATATATATATATATATATATATATATATGACAAATCACCAAAAAATCTACTTGCCACACAAAAATATCTACTCGCCACCTAGTACCAAACGTGTGCTGCTTGGGCCAATATTTACTCGCCCGGGGCAAATGTATAGGTTTGTCGAACACTGTATATACAATCCTATACATTTACACGCCCGGGGCGGGTGGATTTAATCCCCGGGCGAGTAAATATTGGCCCAAGCAGAACACGTGTTGTTTTTTTAAATTCCCCTGCTCGCGCTAAAATTTTCCCTGCTCGCGCTGCCTGAAAAAAAAAAAAAAAAAACTCCCCTACCTGACAGCTGATTGGCGCGCGCTCCCAGGCATTGTGTGCGCGCGCGGCCAGGCTCTATATGAGCCCGCCTCCAACGAGCAGCCATTCTTTCTGGCCGGAGTTATGTTGCAGAGTAAGTACACTCCAATCCTCCGGCCCCTCTGCTCCTTCCCTGCGAGCCAAGGTGTTTCCCCGCTTCCACACCCCCCTCCCCCCGATACTCGCGCCGTGGGGCAAGTGATGGTAGTGGGGGTGTCCCTCCCCTTCTCTCCCCGGTCCCGCGCCGCTTCCCTCGATACTCGCGCCGCCGGGCCAATGATGGTAGTGGGGGTGTCCCCCCCCTTCTCTCCCCGGTCCCGCGCCGCTTCCGGCTTCCCCCGATACTCGCGCCGCGAGTGATGGTAGTGGGGGTGTTCCCCCCCCTACCTCCTTGGTCTCCGCTTCCCCACGGTCCCGTGGCTGCCCGAGCAGGCCAGGAGATGGGGGGGATGGGGGGTGGTGGTGCTCGGTCGCGCGGCCTTTCCTCTTACCCCTGTCGTGTGTGTGTGTGAATGTGTGTGTGTGTGTGTGAATGTGTGTGTGGGTGTGTGTGTGTGTATATGGGTGTGTGTGTGTGTATATGGGTGTGTGTGTGTGTATATGGGGGTGTGTGTATATGGGGGTGTGTGTGTGTATATGGGGGTGTGTGTGTGTATATGGGGGGGGGTGTATATGGGGGTGTGTGTGTGTATATGGGTGTGTGTGTGTGTATATGGGTGTGTGTGTGTGTATATGGGGGTGTGTGTGTGTATATGGAGGTGTGTGTGTGTATATGGGTGTGTGTGTGTGTGTGTGTGTGTGTGTGTGTGTGTGTGTGGGTCTGGGTGTGTGTGTGTGTGTGTGTATATGGGTCTGGGTGTGTGTGTGGGGGGGGGTGTACATGTGTGTGTCTGTGTCTGTGTGTATATGGGTCTGTCTGTGTGTATATATGGGTCTGTGTGTGTGTGTATATGGGTCTGTGTGTGTGTGTATATGGGTCTGTGTGTGTGTATATGGGTCTTTGTGTGTGTGTGTCTGGGTGTGTGTGTGTGTGTGTGTGTGTGTCTGGGTGTGTGTGTGTATATGTGTGTATATGTGTGTGTGTGTGTCTGTCTGTCTGTCTGTCTGTCTGTGTGTGTGTCTGTCTGTCTGTCTGTGTGTGTGTGTGTGTGTGTGTGTGTGTGTGTGTGTGTGTGTGTGTGTGTGTGTGTGTGTGTGTGTGTGTGTGTGTGTGTGTGTGTGTGTGTGTGTGGGTCTGGGTCTGTGTGTGTGTGTATATGGGTGTTTGTGTGTGTGTATATGGGTCTGTGTGTGTGTGTATATGGGTCTGTGTGTGTGTGTATATGGGTCTGTGTGTGTATATGGGTCTTTGTGTGTGTGTATATGGGTCTGTCTGTGTGTGTATATGGGTCTGTCTGTGTGTGTATATGGGTCTGTGTGTGTGTGTATATGGGTCTGTGTGTGTGTGTATATGGGTCTGTGTGTGTGTGTATGGGTGTGTGTGTGTGTGTAGGATACCAGAAGTGTCACATCACCCCAACACCCAATCACCCCCGTCACCCCACCCAATCACCCCGTCACCCCACCCAATCACCCCGTCACCCCACCCAATCACCCCGTCACCCCACCCAATCACCCCGTCACCCCACCCAATCACCCCATCACCCCATCACCCCGTCACCCCACCCAATCACCCCTAAGAAGTTGATCCACATAGTGACTTGCCCAAGGAGCTGAACAGACTATCACACTGTACTCCACACACCAAAAATGAGATGGTAACATTCTATGTACAGCTGCGTCAGAGAAGAAAAATATGAATCTAAAAGGTGGCTTGGGAGTTTAGTGGATAAAACGTGCTATTTTGTATTGCTCTAGTATAACAGTGGCTGATGAAAGGGGCTTAGAGACTGATATTTCTATTGTCACCAAACCAGCAGCTGACAAAATAATTTTCCAAAGAGTAGGAGAGCAATTTTGATGATACTAAACTATTCCACTCCACTGGTCAGGATCTGAGAAGGCACAAAAATGTAAGCAACTACCAGTGTAATTGACTTTGTTAAAGAACATGTAACTCTTCATAAAGTTGCAGTTCCAACTTTGTGGATCAACTTCTTAGGCTGAGTCCCCACTGGCGCTGAGCTCGCTGAGCGGGTGGTCAAACCCATCCCTTTAGTTTCGCACTTTGTGTCTTGTATACCACATTTTTGGCGCTGTCTTCCCATTTGAAGTGCTCCTTGTGTTCTGTGTGCAGTGTGCACTAGTATTGGTCTTTTCTGCTTTAGCTCAGCAATTGGCTTCATTATCTGGTATCACTTTCCTTTTGTTTCATTATAAAGTACCAGTCGTAAATTACTAGAAGGCTTTTGACAGGTTGCTACTGTCACATGAGTTTGTCCCTGTCACCTGGTCACAGTTGTACATCTGGATAACATCTGCAGTGGTCTTGACGCTTTACAAAGAGACAATACAGTACAGGGAATTATAATACAATACGTTCAACAAAGTCAGGCAATAGGAAAGGACTTGGCTGGGGGAAAGCAAGCTTTACATTGCTGCAAGCCTCACATTGGAGCTATAATCCACCAACTCTTCAGCCAAGGACTTTGCCCTGCAACAAAGGACTCTCTCTCTGCTGCACTAAGGATTCTGCTTCTGAAACCTTCTAGGTGGCACCAGCTTAACATGTTGAGCCTCCCAAGTTTTACTCCCTGTAACCTATTTGTTTTAAAGCTATTTTGCCTGGCTGATTATTAGCTCACATGCTCTGTCTGCCCACTGCATTTAATTTTATTTTGAGGTTTTGCTTTGTTGTGTGTACTCCTGGGAGCTCTGTTGCCCCTGGTTTGGGAAACGTATGTACCCGCTATGTTCTATGGTATCCCGGGTAGCTCCGTTATTATATAAGATATCAAGTGAAATCAATAAACCTCTGAGATAAAAAAAAAAGTTTAAAAAAAACCGAAATAGAATAACATAAGCCCAAAACAATTCAGCATTGAAATAAACTGATGAGCTGACATGTAGTTGAACTAAAAGTTATAGAAATGTGGTAGACAAAAATTTATAGAAACTAAAAAAGATATGTTAAACAAGATCTTAAACATATGAAGCCAGTGAAACATATTTAAAATTTGACAAACAACTTCAGAGAGAATGATACATTTGAACAATCAATTTATGGCAAGAAAGAATACATTTGCACGAGATTCTATAGAATGCTGTAGATAATGTGTTTATAGATGGCTGCAAAAGAGAGGCTATAGTAAGAGAGAGAGAAACCCCATCAGATCTACAATCTATCTACAACAGAATATGACACTTCAGATACCAACATGGAGAAAAGATCATTTTCATCCCAAAGGATTTCTTCTTATTTTAGGAAAGGCTTTACCAGCGGAACTTACTATAAAACCCATAGACCTGGACAGGTGGCAGCGAGATTAAGAAATTGAGAGAGATGGGGATATCGTGGTCAACAGACTCCACAATTACAGAACAAGTTACCAAGATCCTCTGATGCACAGACGTCGGGGACCACGTTATCAGGACTAAGTCATCAATTCGTCATTGCATGAACTGACGATATTCAATGCTCTGCAAGGATTTCATCCCCACTGGTAAATTGGATATGTTTAAAAATATGAAAGATTTGAATTTAGTAGGCAAAAAAAGATGGGTCCAAAAATGTGGTAACCGATAATAAATGGACACATAAGGAAATGCAGGTATTGTTAGATCTTCAAGCATTATTAGAGGAAAATGAGGCAGAAATTATATAGACCAGTGAGGGGGAGTTAGCTAAATTTCAAACTAAAAGTACATATACAATACACCCCCATTCCAAATAAGTTCAGCTACTGTATTTAAACTTTTATAGCTTTGCATACTGTGAACTTGTTAAATTGCCCAAGTTCCGTAATGTATCAAATCTTACCATCTTCGAGCAGCAGCCATTACATAAATTTAAGAGATTAGACGATATTATTTATTTAATTTTTTTAAACTTGTTTTATTGGTGTTTGAAGCAAATTAGGTGGAAGGGTGGTGGAGAGTACCGAATGGGAAAAGGAGGAGGGTGGAGAGTACTGAATGGGAAAGGAGGGGGTGGGGGTCAACATTTTTCCAATTGTATTGATTTACATTCCAACCATTGTAGTAAAAAATCACATATAGGTGATAAGACAAGTGGTTATAACAATATCAGTGGTATAGTGGCAAGAAGGTGCGTTGGGCTAGGCTAGAATTTGGGGCGTTACAATAAAGACATGATTGGTTGAGGGCCATGTGGCCGAGAGTATGGCGGCTATTATAAATTAGCCAGGGTTGCCAGACGTTGTGGAATTTCATCCAGGAATCGTGTAGTATGCCAGTTCATTTCTCCAGTTTGAGGGTGTACCAGACCCTTTTTGTTATATGTTGGAGAGAGGGGAGGTCGGAATTCAGCCAAAATGTAGTCATAGAGCAACTTGTTGCCGTCCTGATGTGAATGATAGTTTATTGGAGTCAATATTTTACAATTGCCAATTCAGGAGGCCCGAACAGGCCTCCAAGGGGAAAGGGTAGCCCAAGATTCTCTGTGGAAAATTGTTGGCCTTTCCCCACAGAGCGCCCACCCTGTGGCAGGACCACCAAATATTTTTAGAAGGGATTCATTAAATCTCTAGGAGCGGAAAGAGATTTCGACCAAATTTTTTATTAATCTCTCTACTGGGGCATGGTCAAACCAGATAATTGCTTCGTTTTGGCCAAGTGCCCATGGGAGACTAACAGGGCAGATATGATGATGTCGGTTCTTGTGTATTACCCATGAGAGGCAGAATAGCAAGTAAAGTCCCTGACTTTAGGGAGATATTGTAGTCACCTCTCAGGATAACACGGTCCTTCAAGTCGCTCTAGTTTCTTGAAGAATTTGTGAAAAAAAGTTCAACTTGTTATCATTAGGTGCATAAATGTTAGCTATCATTCTTTTGGAGTCATAAAGAGAGATTGTTACGATCAGGTACCTGCCATCTCTGTCTGAAGAAACTCTGTCTAGGATAAATGGAATTATTTTATGGAGAAGTATAGCTACACCCCTTCTCTTTACTGGTGCTGAGGCAAGGAACGTTAGTGGGTATTTTTTTTATTATCTTTTTATCATTTATTCTTTGTGCGGCAGAATGCTTGGTGCGTTTTCCACAAGAGTTATGTCACCTGCAGGATTTTTTTATAGGCTGTAAGTGCAATGTGACTTTTCTGGGGGCTGTTAAGCCATTTTGGTAATATGAGAAATGACCTTAATAGACATAAACAAGGTGTAGGAGATACGTGCAGAGGTTTGTTAGAACATGAGACGTTTTTAAGAGAAAAACAAATAGTCTTTTATTGGCTGCAACTTTCATAACATAAACCGCTTATGATAAGCAAAAATAGGGTTAAAGGAAAACATAACAGACCTAGTTCCGATAGGGAGCGCTGACTAAACAGCAAACACCCTGTCTCTGGGTTGGGGGGCTAAGCCACATACTAACAACAGAAGACAAAAACCGTGTGGAGGTCAGTTACCTTCGGGCCAGGCTTACTCTTCCCCATATATCCTAGCCAGAGAGGAGTAAGTCCAGGCTGCAGGATGATCTCTCCACTGCGATCCAGGTCCAGCAAGCTTCTGGGATCAGAGAGTCTGTGGTGGCTTGTGCGATCCAGGGGCAGCAAGGGTCCTGGGTCAGAGAGACTAATCGCCGTGTGATATCTCCAGCGATCCAGGGTGTCCTTGCGATGTGTACTTTTAAAGGCCTAATGAGGCAGTTGAGGAGATTAAGGCAGTCTGCTTTACAATTCGCCTCCTCAGTCTTGTATCAGGCTATGTGAACAGGCTTTCCCTGTCTGTGTAACAGAGTGGATCCCCTGTCACATAGGCGGGGGTTGTGTGGAGGATATGGAACAGAAGTAACATGACCATAGAATGGAAAGCATGTTGAGTGCTGTACTTTGGTATGGGAGCGGGTAGAGAGAATGGGGGGTGTCTGTGTAGGATACAGGACTTAGACAGAGTAGCCCTTGACATGGGGAAGGTGGGGGTAAGAGACGTGCCAAGCACGAAGGCAACCACAAGCAAAAATTCATACCAAAACATTTCATTTACAGCAAGAAACGATAAAGCAATTGTAAATTGCTGAATGCGGTAGCATTCTAAGGTGGGTCAGTCCAGAGTCCGACCCATAGGGACCTGACTTCATCCGTCGCCGGCATAAGCCTATAGGATTATAAAGAGTAACATTTAGCTGTGTATCTTTACATAATGAGCAAAAGGTTACTGCTGATTCATTCTGTAGAGAACTGTTCAAGTAATGTCCTATCCGTCGAAAACCCATTGTCGGCTTGATTCAGGCCCCTGGGTAACTACCCAGGTCCTGACCCACCAGGGCAGAACAAAGGCCTAGTCCAAACAGGCAGAGAGGGAGCTCACAGAACGGTCAGCGTTCACTCTCCATGGGTGGCGGCGGTGTGTGATGCCTCTGTACATCTCCTCTTAGATACTCAGCGTCACTCTGGGTCAGGGATATTTTGTCGTTTAAGAAGTTACAGGTGGTGTGCCCATCATGTCTGACCTCCTTTTTCCGTAGGATTTTTGTCGCAGGTCTCAGGGTTCTTCTCTGGGCCAGCGTTCTTGAAGACCCTGGAGCTGCATATTTTCAACAAATGGTGCCTGTTGTGTGTTGCTTTCAGGAGATCCTCTTTGGTCTTGAAATAGTGTAGCTATAGGAATACGCCCGAGCTATATCACCTGCTGCCGGCTAGGGTCAGAGGGCCCCGTGGCATCTATCCATTAGAAATTGTTCCGGAGGGATGCCAGGGAGGATTCCACAAAACAACCTCATCAGGAAATCCCCTAAATCAGTGATGGGTTTAGCTACATTTCTGATACAGAAGTTGTTCCTCCTAGCTTTGTTGTCAGTCTTCCTGTCTCTGATTTGGTTCTGGAGAGCATTTATCTTCCCATCTGTGGAGCTCAGGGCAGAGGTCGTCACATCAAGCTTTTCTTCTAGGAAATCTCTTTGGCTCCCCAGTAGGGCAAGTTCTTGTCTGAACCGAGCCTGCTGGATTTCCAAGTGAAACAATGTGATTTTAATGTTGTTAAATAGGTCCTCAATGTCTCTCTTTGTAGAGAACTGAAAGCTACTCTCCTGCTCACAGACTTACGGGGCTGCCATCTTGGGAGGAAGTCGCTGTATCTCTTTTTCCTAAAGAATTCCTGGACCACTTGATGATCGATATATATTTTTATTATTTCGGAGCCATATCTGTATTTCCCCCAGCCAGTCCAAGTGTTTTTTAGGCAGGTTTGGTTGCCTTTCTTATGTTTTTATTCAACCGTTCAGCCCGCTTGGTTTCGGAGCTGTCTCTCTTAATCAGCCATTATATCAGATGCCTCACTTGCCCCAGACAATGTTATTTTTAAACCTTCTGACAAAAGAGAAACTATTGTAGTGTGGCCGAAACGGATAAAAGAAGCTATGTCGCTGTTGGACCGTAAGAATTGTTACAAACACCTTTTAGGTGACCACACACAACAGTATAAAGAAATGGTAGAGCTACTGTTGCAATCGTATGATGATGATGACGACATTATTACCAAGCCACAGCTGAAATTTGTGACAGTTTCTTACCCTAAAGTCTTGACTTTTTATTTAACTCCAAACGTACATAAAAATCTTAAGGTACCTCCTGGATGACCAATAGTGGGCTTTGCAAACAGATTTGGTAATTCATTAATACAACACTTAGACCATTTCTGGAAA
Organism: Ascaphus truei; assembly: GCF_040206685.1. Classification (NCBI taxonomy): domain Eukaryota; kingdom Metazoa; phylum Chordata; class Amphibia; order Anura; family Ascaphidae; genus Ascaphus; species Ascaphus truei. The sequence goes on along the minus strand of NC_134484.1, from coordinate 372,084,569 downwards.
CATTGTCAACATATATTAGAGAGACAACTGATTTCATACAGAAATTGAATGAATTACAAGGATTCTACTTGTAACATGTAATGTACAATCTCTGTACACCAATATCAGACATAGTGATGGTCTGCGGGCAATTGATGTAAAAATGTAATCAACTGGTTATCAAAATGTTACATTTTGTTTAATCACACAATTATTTTCTATTTAATTATACTTTCTTCAATTAACGGGGACTGTGAAGGGAGCAACCGCCACCTCTACATATGCCAATTTATTTTTGGATGGTGGGAAAATTAGGTGGTTTTCAATGAAGAGATGGATAATTGCACACAACATGCTCCTATTGCTCAGTTTTATTGACATTGTGCTAATTCTATGGGAAGGTACCCAAGAGGAATGTACTGAATTTATTGAATATATCAATGTTAACACCTATAATATAAATCTAACATCTGAAATGTTAAGTACATCGGGCAAGGAAGGTAATACGGATCTGTATCAAAACCCCATTGTGACAAATGGCTTATTGCATTATTCAAGTGCTCACCCCAGTCAAAAAGTTAATAAAGGCATCCGTAGAGCCAATCAAACACTTAGGGACTGATTGCTTAATCCCAAAAAGAAGAAAGATGTCCAGTTTAACACTAATAAGGCTTATAGGTACATATAGTCCTATTTGGGAGGCAATGGGACGGATATTACAGAAACATTGACATGTTCTGCAATTCAATGAAGAACTTCTGTAGGTAATAAAATTTAGTAATAAGTTTCAAATGACCCCAAGACCTAAAAATCTCAACTAACTAGTATCTAGTCATTATCTAAAAGTAAAACTCAATACAAAAATCTGTGGCTCTTATGCATGTGAAAATGTATGGCATGTAGATATGATTGTTACCAAAAATAATTATAATATTGAACAAGCAAGAATGTAATATTAACTTATATTAACTGTTCAACTGGTAGTGTTGTCCATTGCTTTACATGTACATGCAGACTTTTATATATGTAGGCTTGACACCACCACTCAAACGAATACTGGAACACATTTGTAGCATTAAAAATACTACACAGGAGCAAGAAAAAGGTACATTTCGGTCAGTAGACCCATCAAAACCCTATCAATTTTGAGCCTTTGGTATAGATCGGGTCAGATTAGGAGTTAGGGGAGGAGTCTATGAAAATCGGTTATTAAAACGAGAAACCCGTTGGATTTTGACATTGGGGACAATGGAACCAAAACGATTCAATGAAGAGTTGAACTTTAATTGTTATATTTAGATAAGTTTATATATTGTTTATCAATACATTCTGACGAATGTTACTGTAGCTTCAGGGTCAAGAGATACTACTGATTAAAATATTTAAGCAAGCCGCAGAAGTCCTTAGACACATCCCAGATGAAGCGGTGGAGGCGAAACACGCGTTGGGCAATGGACAGATGTGCTCCTAAGTCATAAGGACCCAACGGATCTAGATAGCCACGAGGCTTTGAGTAACATCAAAATCGTCTTCCAAATGAGCGCACCGGTCCAGTTTAAAGCATAAACAAAAAGTTGATGAGTAAATGCTCTACATTGGCGATTGAGCAAGTATATTTGGTCACTGACCTGTAGGTGTTTGCAATTGTACTCATCCGATCTTAAAGAGACCATCTACAGTATATGACTGTTCTGGAATGGGATACAGTGTAAGAAGCTCAACTATATGGCACCTTATCAGTTTATTTCAAGGCTGTATTGTTTTAGATGTATGTTCTTTATTTCGTTTTGTTTTTGTTTTTTTAATACTTCTGTTTTTTTCTACTTTTTGTCTCGCAGGTTTGTCCATTTCAGAGGCTTCATGATCTTATATAATAAGTGAGGTACCCGACTTGCCATAGAACATAGTGGGTACATACGTGTTCGGATGAATTGACACACATTTATAGAACGTATGTCAGTATATTATATATGCGAGACAAGTTTAATATATAGATTTAGCTGGTTGTGACAATTTTTATGTGAATTGTGAGGTTTCTGGGCAGCAATTTTTTTTATATACTGTTGAGTTGATTGTGATTTTTGAGTGCACCATCATGGAATTTTGCATTTTTCCTTCTCTGGGATAGTTACAAATGTGTCAGCTAATCATATACTGGTTATGATTAAAATGATCTCTCACATAGCATTAGTGTTACCATGTCTTGTTCAATAGATGTTGAATCAGCTGAAACGTAGCAGACATGGGCATTGCAATGTCCCCAGATGTCGGGTAATTGTAAATTGGACTTGCAGCTTGATAGAATTACAACTTTTGTTGCAAATCACGATCTTCTTGCTCATCCCGATATAGGATCCAGCACTAGATTCTTATCTTGGTTATTCGGCTTCACAACTGTTATCTCTTTCTCCATGCCGTCATCTCTGCTCTGTGCTGAAACATAGGTAGATATAGAGGAGCCACCCGCTCAACCAGTGCGGCAAGTAGGGTGCACTAGGGTAATGTATAATGGCACAGGAGAGGTTACGACCCCCCACCCCATATTTCACACCTGGCAAGCCCCTCTATTTCCACCCCTTTTCCCATGTATTTCTCTCCTCCCCATTTCACTCCCTCTCGCTCACTCTCCTCCATCAATTACCCCACTCTCACTCAATTCCCCCTTCTCACACTCCCTCCCCCCTGCCTCCCATGTATTTCTCTGCCCTCCATCTCACGCTCTCTTCTTCACTCACCCCCTCTCTTCTCTCACTCTCCCCCCTCTGTTAATTACCACACTAATTACACTAATTCCCTCCCCCTACACACACCATCCCGCCACAAAATACATACCAAAAAAAAACATCCGCCCAAATAAAAAAACCTTCTCACCCCCACTCCCCCCCCCCCTACATGCAAAAAATCCCCACCCCCAAATATACCACAAAAAAACATCCCCCCCAAATACATACCAAACCAAAGGGGCAGTAGCAACTTGAGAACTACAATAGGAACACGGGTAAGAGTCCTGGACGTGCGCTCACGTAGCGACGACGCCACCATGAGCGCAGCCTTAAGCCACAGCCATAGTGGAATGCGCAAGCTTCTGTGCTCCTCGGCGCAGCACACGCTCGTCTGCAGCAAGAGATATTTCCTGTCCTTGCAGACAGAGGCGACAGGGAGGTGTGTAGGGTGGCGCGGCCATGACGTCTCGGAGCTGGTTCTCCCTCATTGGGCGAATAGCTCACATGACCTGGCTGTCGCGCAGGAAATACAAACATGTTTGTAGCACGAACGCCAGTCTCCCCGTAGCGCATGTGCACGCGCCAGCGTGCATTATGCACAAATACATTGTCATCCGTGTTTGTTTCGCTTGCTCTGTCTCCTACACTATGTACGTAGCCTTAGTTGGGACACAGATATGTGGCTGGGCATGTACTGTAGCATAAAGAAAAACAAAACGGCGCACAATGAAAACTAAAAACACACACACTGACCTGCACAATACAAACACACACAGACCCTAACCTGGATAAATAACACACACTCCCTGAACCTATACAACATACACCCTGACCTACACAACTCACGCACACACTGACCTGCACATCTCACACACACAAACCCTGACCTGCACATCTCACACACACAGACCCTGACCAGCACAACTCACACACACAGACCCTAACCTACACAACAGACACTGACCTACACAACTAACTCACATACCAGCACAGACTCATACACAAAACCTAGAGGAACCATTTTTAACAGGAGGGGCTATGAGCAGCAGGCATGCTTACAGCACAGGGGCTAAGAGGAGCATGGCACAGCAGCTCAGTTCTTGCTGTTATTGGCCCCGCCCCCTGACTATGTTGTCCCGCCGCCTTTTCTCTGCAGCTGGGACATTTGAAAGCTTTTAAACTAATTGTCAGGATGCTCTTCCCCCTGCACTTCTCCTGTGCTGCTCTTCCCCCTGCACTCCTCCTGTGCTGCTCCTGCTACTCTTCCCCCTGCACTCCTCCGGTGCTGCTCCTACCCCATTCTGTCTTGCTCCTCTGGTCCTCCTCAGTCCTCTTCAGCTGTGCTGTTCACCTCTGCTGCCCTGCTCCAGTAGTACTGCTTCCAAACTCGCCAAGTGGTCGTTTCAACAGGCCACAGGCGAGTGGGTTTGTTGAGGTGTGTGTGTGTGTGTGTGTGTATATGTATATATGTAGCAACTGTAAATATTACTGTATGTTCATTTGCATGTCTTAGACAGGTCTGCAACCCTGTCTTTCCCCATTGTCACCCAGCATACAGCGTTTCCACTGCAGCAAGGGATTCTGGGAAATGACATGCAAATGAGCACTCAGTGCCACCTTTTGTCTCAAGCTCGTATTACACAAGCCAATCCTCAAGCCAATGCATGCTGTTTTAACCAAAGCTTTTAAACAGAGGCTGGGATGAGATGCAAAGCCATTAGACCTACTCACATACATGTTTCAACCTTGATGGGTATCATCAGTGTGAGGCTGGTCTTAATGGCAAGCAGGTTTGAGACTAGACTAGGTAATCACCACTGTCATTAAGGTTATGGTGGGTAAAAAAAGTGACAAAAACCCTCCACAGTAAAGCATAAAGCAACTGTAAATATTACTGGATGTTCATTTGCATGTCTTAGACAGGTCTGCAACCCTGTCTTTCCCCATTGTCACCCAGCATCCAGCACTTCCACTGCAGCAAGGGATTCTGGGAAATGACATGCAAATATATATATATATATATATATATTTATATATATATATATATATATATATATATATATATATATAGTTCGACAATCCTATACATTTACACGCCCGGGGCGTGTGGATTTAACCTCCGGGCGAGTAAATATTGGCCCAAGCAGCACACGTGTTTGTTTTTTTAAATTTCCCTGCTCGCGCTGAAATTTCCCCTGCTCGCGCTGCCTGAAACAAAAACAAAAAAACTCCCCCTACCTGACTGCTGATTGGCGCGTGCTCCCAGGCTTTGTGGGCGCGCGGCCAGGCTCTATATGAGCCCGCCCCCAATGAACGGCCATTTTTTCTGGCCGGAGATCTGTTGGAGAGTACGAGAGTAAGTACTCTCCAATCCTGCAGCCCCTCTGCTCCTTCCCTGCCTCCTGCAGTTACCCCTTACTCCCCCCCCAATACCCGCGCGTGGCTGGATATGGTAGCGTGGGTGTTCCCCCTTCTCTCCCCGGCCCCCGCTTACCCCGGCTACCCGCGCGGGGCGGAGGTGTCCCCCCCCCCCCCCCGGCTTCCCACGTCCCGCTTCCCCGATCCCCGGGTGATGGTAGTGGGGGTGTTCCCCGCTTACCCCGGCTTCCCGCGATACCCTTGGGGGGTGGGTGATGGTAGTGGGGGTGTTCCCCGCTTCCCCTGGCTTCCCCACGGTCCCGTGGCTGTCCGCGCAGGGCGGGAGATGGTCGCGGGGGGCGAGCGGGGCAGTGGTGGTGGTGCTCGGTCGCGCGGCCTTTCCTCTTCCCCCTGTCATGTGTGTGTGTGTGTGTGCATGCATGGGAGAGTGTGTGTGTGTGTGTGTGTGTGTGTGTGTGTGTGTGTGTGTGTGTGTGTGTGTGTGTGTGTGTGTGTGTGTGTGTGTGTGTGTGTGTGTGTATGGGAGAGTGTGTGTGCATGCATGGGAGAGAGTTTGTGTGTGCAATAATGGGAGAGAGTTTGTGTGTGCATGCATGGGAGAGAGTTTGTGTGTGCATGCATGGGAGAGAGTTTGTGTGTGCATGGGTGTGTGGGTAGGATACCAGAAGTGTCACATCACCCCACCCCGCCACCCCACCCAATCACCCCGCCACCCCACCCAATCACACCGCCACCCCACCCAGTCAACCCGCCACCCCACCCAGTCACCCCGTCACCCCACCCCATCACCCCACCCCGTCACCCCACCCAGTCACCCCCTCACCCCACCCAGTCACCCCCTCACCCCACCCAGTCACCCCCTCGCCCCACCCAGTCACCCCACCCAGTCACCCCGTCACCCCACCCAGTCACCCCGTCACCCCAACCAGTCACCCCACCCAGTCACCCCGTCACCCCACCCAGTCACCCAGTCACCCCGTCACGTCACCCAGTCACCCCACCCAGTCACCCCGTCACGTCACCCAGTCACCCCGTCACGTCACCCAGTCACCCCGTCACCCCACCCAGTCACCCCACCCAGTCACCCAGTCACCCCGTCAACCCCACCCAGTCACCCCGTCACCCCACCCAGTCACCCCACCCAGTCACCCCGTCACCCCACCCCAGTCAGTCACCCCACCCCAGTCAGTCACCCCACCCCAGTCAGTCACCCCACCCCAGTCAGTCACCCCCACCGTCAGTCACCCCCCCGTCAGTCAGTCACCCAGCCAGTCAGTCACCCAGTCACCCCCGCCCCAGTCAGTCACCCCCGCCCCAGTCAGTCACCCACCCTCTCTCTCTCTCTGTGTGTATCACCCACCCTCTGTGTGTGTCACCCACCGTTTCTCCCCTCTGTGTCTCTCCACTCTCTCTCCCCCCCCCTCACTCTCTCTCTCTCTCCCCCCCACACTCTCTCTCCCCCCCACACTCTCTCTCTCTCCCCCCCACACTCTCTCTCTCTCTCCCCCCCCCCACACTCTCTCTCTCCCCCCCACACTCTCTCTCTCTCTCCCCCCCCCCCACACTCTCTCTCTCCCCCCCCCCCCCCCACACTCTCTCTCTCCCCCACACACTCTCTCTCTCTCTCCCCCACACTCTCTCTCTCTCTCCCCCACACTCTCTCTCTCTCTGTCACCCACACTCTCTCACACTTTGGATCTGGATCTCTTATTTACCCTATATATCTTAACTGCCCTATACTACACCGAAATAACCTATACTGCTTTCTTCCAGATCTGACTCAAGCTTCACACGGAAGGCATCGGAACCCCCCCTAACCCAGAAGACAGGTAGGGAACACATCCCCTCCAATGTATAACATTGCGGGAATGAGGGTACCTGGACATTGAGGGACTGCGGATCAGGTAAGATCCCAGGCGGGATTGCTGCTTTAGATATTGTGAAGCGGGGACGTCCAGACACTGGTTAAGGGGTTCAGGAAACTAGTCATTCACACCTGGCTTTTATTTCTAGATCCAACATTTACACACACACACACACACGTAACAAGGACTAATTGTAGTATAATGTAATACAATAAATACATTTATGTCAAAAACGAATGTTCTGACTAGGAATTTATTAAATGTATTTTATTTATATATTTTATTTTAAAGCGGGGTTGGGGGCGGGACTAGGGGCAGAGTTGGGGGCGGGACTAGGTAGCGAGTAGATTTTTTGGTTGGGCGAGTAGATTTTTGGGTGATTTGTCGAACACTGTGTATATATATATATATATATATATATATATATATATATATATACATATATATATACATATATACATATATATATGAACAAAACAAGAAATATAAAGTAGTGCCAAAAAAGTGAAATATTGAACAATTCAAATAATATATTAAAGCAATATTTAAGTAATAATAATATTAATAATTCCTCTAAAAATTATTATGTAAATATGCTGTGAATATGTGCTTTATAAATATCCTATTAAACTCAACAATACATCAAAAAACATACAATAAATGCGGAAAAAAGTGTATAAAAAAACAGTCCTTTGAGTAAATGTCCCCAATGGTGAAAACAGTAATTTCTGGTACGAGGGGAACTCTGGCAGCTCTCATATAGGATGAACCACATCCAAGGAATACCTATAGGGAAAAGAGAGCGCACGCCCCATAGCGTAAAATAGTACATTTATTGGAAAGGGGTAGTGGAATGGAGGGGGGGGTGAAAATTCACTCATAAGGGTAGGTAAAAAACAAGCAGTATGTGATAATATCACCGCCAATCAGGTCAAACTGCATCCAGTGTCCGCAATCCAACTCTCAATCGAAGCGGCTAGATGGTGGTAGCTGGTGCTGGACTCCAAAGGCTCAATCAGCAAGCAAATCCTGTTCTTGTAGAGTTTAAACGAAGGATCCTGTAGTTCCTGGCCGCAATATTTGTCCGCGCTCGATACGACCGTCTGCGCATGCGTGGTGACGTAATTCCACTCCCTTACGCATTTCGTCACTGGACAGCGACTTTCTCAAAGGGTTGCTCACAAAACAAATGCCAGCTGTAATTTTATGTCCACAGAGTTGCTTAGCAACCAGTTCGTATATTGTGATTGGTTGAAAATAGCGTGGAATATCCTATCAAAGCTTATCTTGCCCTTCACACCCCCCCCCCCCGCGTCAGGCCTTTGACTGACTGACGCACGCACACAAACCCTGACAGGCGCACACCTGCTGAAGGGCAGGTGTGAAGGGCAGGGGTGGGGGGGTGAAGGGCAGGGGTAGGGGGGGTGAAGGGCAGGGGTAGGGGGGGTGAAGGGTATGGGGGGTGAAGGGCAGGGGTAGGGAGGTGAAGGGCAGGGGGGGGTGAAGGGCAGGGGTAGGGGGGGTGAAGGGTATGGGGGGGTGAAGGGTAGGGGGGTGAAGGGCAGGGGGGGTGAAGGGCAGGGGCAGGGGGGGTGAAGGGCAGGGGGGGTGAAGGGCAAGGGTAGGGGGGTGAAGGGCAAGGGTAGGGGGGGTGAAGGGCAAGGGTAGGGGGGGTGGGGAAGGGCAGGGGTAGGGGTGAAAGTGAGGCACAAATTGTTGGCAGGAGTAAAATGTCCACACACACACACATCCGAGGAGGCTGCTTGCCCCCCCCAGCGGCCGGGGAGTTAAGGTAGCACCGGGGTGTTAAGGTAGCGCCGGGGAGTTAAGGTAGCGCCGGGGAGGTAAGGGAGCGTTGGCGGCTGGGGTAGGAGGGCCGTGCCGCGCTTACCCTCCGTGTTTCCGGGAGCCGATTGAGAGCGAAGGGGGAGGAACCTGCAGTTGGCGGCGCACATGATGGGAGGGAGGGAGTGTGTGTGTGTCTCCGTCTCTCCTTTGGCCCGTCACTCCGCCTCAGGCCAATGAGAGGTGTGCGGGGGCGGGCGGGCCAAGGGAGCAATCTCATTGGCCTGGCCCAAGGTCCAATGTGATTGCCGCTAGGGACACAGGGAGGGACACAGGGAGACACATAAGACGCTTTCACAAATATATAGTATATATATATATATATATATATATATTTATATCAAAAAATAAATAGATGATACCGTTCTGTGGCTAACGAAATGCTTTTATTTGTGCGAGCTTTCGAGATACACTGATCTCTTCTTCCGGCGATGTTACAATGAATGAAGCAAGCAAAGGGTATACTTAAAAACAGTGTCTCTTGGAATGTTATCTGTGCTTGTCCTTCCCCCGGTGTGGATGAGATTTATGGCTAGAGGTGTTAAATGGTTCCTGAAAGTAAGTGATGTAAGAGTGTGTGTGTGTGTGTGTGTGTGTATCTGTGTGAATATAAATGAATGGAGAGCCCACAGTGTTTACAGTGCTTTACAAAAGGGGTGTGTGGAGTGAGAGTTAATATATAATATATATATCACACACATACTCGCTGTACCCAGCGTATCATATGCCGATCTAGCAAATGTTAAAGGTTATTAATTTAACATTACTCTTTGTTTTTACCCCTCTATGTAATGCCTTGCTGTCTCTTGTCCCCTCTTGCCCATCGTGCCTTGTTCCTCTTTGCACTCTCCTCCCCTCTCTTTGCACTCCCCTCCCCTCTCTTTGCACTCCCCTCCCCTCTCTTTGCACTCCCCTCCCCTCTCTTTGCACTCCCTTCCTTTCTGGAGTCTGCTGCTTTCTGTGCACACTACACTCCGTCCTCTCCAACTCATCTGTCTCCTCCGCTCCTTGCTGTGTCTCTGTTTCTTCCTACTCACCCATGTGCACATTGCAATCATTCACTCCTCATCATCTGTCTTCTACTCTCCTTGCTGTCTCTGTCTCCTCCACTTCTTGCTGTCTCCTCTCCTCAGTAGCCTTTTATATTTGCACATGACATCATACTGATGGTATCATGAGTTGTAGACATCCCTAGCCGTGTGTGTATGTATATATATATATATATATATATGTATATATATTGGGGTTCCTTACAATGCATCTGATCTCAGACGCGCTATTGGATAGGGTTGAGTTTTCGCAGAATTTAACAATATAATTATAGTGTTCCTTAACCAAAAAAAGGTTTAAAAAAAAAAAACACTGGCATAGATAGATATGTTCCGTTTCTTGTTTCATGATTTCATTACATTTATTTATTCAATTCATCAGCAGTGTCATAGTAATTTTTGAACACAAGTAAATAAATACAAATGACTACACTGACATGTTGCCTAATGTGAGATAATAACAGCTGTGTCTTTTTGTGAAAGCTTTTTGAGAATTTGCCCAGCTACTATGACCTTCAGAGAAAGTTGCTGCTTCTTCAGGACCGGATCAGTCATCTCCTTGGTGGCATAGAGATAATGCACATAGAGGAGCTGCAGCCGCTGCTGACACTGGAGGAGTGCTACGCAACCTTAGACGCGTTCTACAATAAACTGCTTAACAGGAGAGTGCCCATCCATCCACGTAGTCTGCGAGGGCTGCAGATGATACTGGAAAAGTAAGTGACCATTGTGACGGGAGCTTTGTGACAGGCAATGAATAATACACCACCAAATATAACTGGGTTGAACTGGACGAGACTTAGATATGATAAAATATAATTTATTCCTTGAAAAAGGTGCTCACACGAGATATACAGATAACAGACAAAATATGACACTTACTTAAAGGTTTGGACAAGAAAAGCCATCAGGATACAGGATGGGCCATGTCTTCCATAATTCTGGTTCAGATGAAGACATCACAGCAATACATGAAGATCATACATGAAGACATTTGAGTAAGGGGTGACTCTGACTTATATACCATTTCAACCCTTCTCTTGCACTCAAGGCGCCGAGCTGTCTAGCAAAAATCTCTTTGAAGGAGATTTTGGCTTCCCTGTAAGTGTGAAGACCGACACTTAAAAACACTCAGCCCCTTTGTTCTTGCCCTTAGCATAAACAATCAGGACAGTTAGCTTTTGATCACCGAGCTATGTTAATTCTTCAGGATGCCCTTCCTGCCTTATTTAACATAGCAGATGGAGTCTGCATTTTTCAGAGCAGATCCAAAACCCCATATACATTTTAATACCTACACATATTAAAATATCCGGTTCTGGTAGGTCCAGCGGGTCCAAACTTTCCAGACCTTAATGCCGGAAGTGGTACACTATAGGGTCCAAGTTTCAGCCCGCTACAACCTTCGGAACCAGAGTTATACAAATATCACATAAACCGTTTCATATTTTATTATAAAAATCTCCGCTAAAAAGAAATCTCAGCGTTTCACTAAATCCCCATTGAAAACAACGGGCTCCGCCACCATGGGTTTCAATGGAGCAACTCTGCTGTTGTAGTCAATGGAGTTTCCCGCCATAGACTTTCAATGGAGGAACCGCCGCCATTGAAGTCTATGAGAAAATCCACAAATCTTTACCTTCGTCCACACTCCGTCTGGTTGGTCTGAGGGGGCTGGGAAGGGGCATGCATTAAAGCCGGAACCTTGGCTATATGCCACCCAAATCCCATCCCTCTGGTCATTCCAGAACCGGAGATATGGACTTACACATTTCAACATTTTACACAGTCGTTTTTTCGCCATGCGGCTTTTCCCCATTGGAATCAATGGCCGGCGCCGCCATTGACAATGCATGGCGCCCGCCGCCATTAGATTCAATGGTGCGACCCTCCTTCTCCGCTCAACCCTTTATGGGGGTCCCTCATTCCCGGACCCGGTGTGGATCGTGTGTGGGGGTTCCTAGGGGTTAGGGACAAAAAGAACTTTATTCCCAGGGGCCCTAGAACCCAAGATTCCCACGCCAATTGTCGTTGAACTTGACCGTAGTGATTAAACTCTTTTAAAAGACATTGTATCCGCTTTTGCGGTCTGCGATTTGGATGGCTGCCAACCTGTTCCTCGAGGCCGGCGTTGAGAAATCTCCATTAAAGTCAATGAGCCCATTGACTCACAATGGGAAACCGCTGCTCCTCCTCTAGGACGCCACCTGCTGGTCGTCGCTGGAAAACAGGTCCAAAACCGCTACTTCTGTCATTAGAAAGCATGGAGGCTCAATGGCGACCTATGGACGGCTGCAAAATGGAGCCTGAAAAGGCGGGAAAATTACACAAAGGGCTATAATCACTATTTTAACATGAACCCCTTCCCTCCCGCATCAACCCTAGTGTATGTGTGAGTGCAAACACCAGGATAACCCAATACATTTACACAGGGGAATAAACATTTGGATACTGAAGCAAGGCAAAACACATTACTGGACCTCAGTCCAGTTAACCCCTTGCTTCCCAGGTGAGAGTAGAGGGTGGCCAAATGGGGTGTAACCCCTTTAATCCCGGGCCAAACCCTCTCTATCTTGACAACCATGTCTCTCCATCAAATCCAAACCATGTGAATGTAAAAAATTGTTTACACCATTTGTTTCTGGCTGTACATTGACAGGCTATTCATTAAGATTGCATATAAACCAGGGACAAAAACACCAATTGTGGCGTGGTCCATTTGCCTATATACCCCCAGACGAGTCTTAAACGATACCTGGGAACACACCTGAGATATCTGCAAATAAGAAGTATGTTAAAAAAAAAATTCTAATTATTTATTTGTATGTTTCCCAGGTATCTTCCCATGTATAATCGGCCTCTCTTTCTCCCTTGTCCCCCCCCCCCCTCTCTTTATCCCTCCCTCTTGCATATCTGAGGTGGTGGGGTTTCTGGCTTTCCGCTTCCAGACAGTATTGGATCAAATTGAGTGAAAAGTACATTCAAATGTATGCAATTTTTATGCATAGACAGTTCTTGAAGAATACAGCAAAAAATATAGATATCAGATCAAATTGCATGCTGTTTAGTTGTGATTACGCATAGGAAATATAGGCGTTTAATTAATATGTCCCTAAGAGCAGTTTTATAGGGGGAGTGTGTATTCTTGTGATTAACAAACATAGAAGGTTATGCTCTTGTAGTGCTGCCCTCCTCCCCCCCTCCCCGTCTGGGAGATCTGCCCTTGCTACAGGTGTCTGTTGGTGTCCAGGAGATGCTGAGGTTCCGCGATGTTGTGGGGAAACGGGACAGGCTTTAGATGTAGAATGCTCAGTTCTATCTCTGTAGTGCAGGCGCCTCCATCCACCACAGGCTCCGGGAGTGCTGGAGGCAGTCCCCATGACAGAACACTTCCATCCTCTCCCTGAGTAACTGCACCCTCAGGCCAGAGTATATTGAACAGAGGTCTCTTTATTGACATCCACTGCATACATCAGGACATACTCTTCTGATCCCAGCCTCTGGATGGTCTCTGTATTAGATATTGCTTTGGACCTTCTCACAGTCCCCTAGTGGGACTGATCACACAGTCTCACCCCGTAGGGTGAGAAAAAGCTTACAATTGCCAGTACTAGAGTCCGAGCTGCACACTCCTCAGAGAACTGGGAAGAACTAGACTGACTAACTTTGGGTGTGCCCCTTGGAGCAGAAGGGGAGGGCACAAGGTCTGCACCCAGGATTGGGCAACACACAGACCAAGCCCCACCTCCACTCCTGCCACCCAAGGAAGCTGAAGAGAGGGAAATGGGGGGGGGGGGTAATCCCAAGATGGGCCTGACACTGCCTGCACCTACCAGGACTTAAATGCCAGGGAGGGCAGACGTATACCCAGAACCAGCCATGGCTACACTCTAAAATGTGTTAGGGCCTTTTAGGAAACTTCCATTCAAGTCAGTGGAAGTTTCCATGTTTGTGCCTGGTCGATATTAATACACTTTAGAGCCTAGTCCCCATAGAGAGTAGTGGTCAAGTTTGATAGTACAAGTGGACATGTGGTTCCACTGCTGTTTTTCTTTTTACTGTACACTTTTTGGCTTTGAAATGTTGCAATTTTCTCCTCAATTTTGTTGTTGAAAACTGCCTAGTAAATCACATCTAGGAATGAAGATGGCACTAGGGATGTGCCACATCAAAAAGCAACAATGATGTTTTATTATTCTCATAAGTGCAGAAACAAAGTTACATGTTTTGAGGGGGAAGGCCGCTCTTCGTTAAGAGAGCCATATTTTGCAATTCAAACATATTTCCATATTTCATATGACATCCTTCAAGTGAGACGGGAATCGGCCCTAACTATTCCTAAAAGCTGCCTAGCATTTCGGCTACCCCCATATAAACATCACTGCAATAGCACGTTTCCCAGTAAAGACGCTTTATGCTGTGCCCACGTCTTTCATATTGAGCTTGATGCCCCCTATGTAATGCCTATAAAAAGAGTTTGTATTTGGAAGCTAAACAATATTTATTATTGTGCTAATCCTCCCCTTAAAAAGTTATTTTGGGGCTAAATAAAATGAGAAAAGAAAATTGCAACTTTTCATAATTCTTGATTCTTACATTTAAAAATGTCAATATTAAAATTATTTGGTCTTTAAGCGTAATATATCCACCCTTAGCAATTTTTTCTTAGGGGTCCCCTGGAAACAGGAATATACAGTACTAGTTTATTTGAACTGTACTTTTCAAGCACCAATCACCTCTACTGATCATTAAAAAATATATAAGTTTTTTTCCTACTTACAAATGTGAAGTTCTTGTTTTTCTTTTTTTTCTGCTATTTTTGACTGTACCATAATTTTTAAATTATGTAGTTGATTTCTGGAAACATTAGTTCCTGAGCTCTTTCCTCCCAGAAAATTAATATAGCCACTGTCCTCTACACACACTGAAACAGAGGTTGCCATGGTAACGGCTGATGACCATGGAAAAAAAATAAACCACTAAAATTTGAGCAAAAACTAATTTAAAAAATGAAAATCAAGAAATACATCAGCACAACATGAACTTTCATTTTATGTTACGATTTCATTTTCGTGGGAAGCTGAGGTTTTTTTTAACAGTGAAGAAATAAAATATGGGCAAATATAATTGCACAAAACTTAGCTTGTGTGTTTCCATTTGGGTTTGAGACAGCAGCTTGGTTGCCGTAACTTTACCCGTTATACTGTGTTCGCTTCTCGCTGCTTCATGTTACACGTACCTTTGTTTTTATGTTGCCATGATAACTGCCTTTGATTTATCTGCCATTTTAGTGATCGGTATGTACCCCGGTTGCATGAGATGGGCCATTTTACCATACCAACGGTGTGTGATCCAGCATCCCTTCAATGGTTTATTTTGACCCATGCCCAAAAAGCAAGGGACAAACTGAAAAGGAAAGACGAGTAAGTGCCTCCTTGCCCCAGTATGTCTGTCATTTTCATTTAACATCGTCCTCCTCTAATCTGAAGGCATAAGACTGATTTACTAAATGCAATCTGTATTTTTTCATTATATTTTCTGTTTTTTACTTAAAAGATCAGACCGTGATCACTTATTTTTGTTATCACAAGTGTCCCAGGCAAGATTTGAACGCCATAGCTTGTACATTATAACAACCAATTCTCTAACGGCTGCCCTCCACTGTCTCCCCAACATCTATACTCCAGCATCTCACCCCCACTTACCTCGGCTCCAGCGTCATGACTTTAGGTTGCCATAGCAACGTGACGTCACATGTCGCCTCGTTGCCATGGCGATGTGTGTGGAGCCAAGGTAAGTTAAAGTTTACAGAGGCCCTGCACTTAATTTAAGTGCCTTCGGGAAGCGCGCGGGCCCTCTGCAAACAGCGCGCGCCCCCCAGTTTGCGCACCGCTGCCCCATACAATGATTCTTACATTTCCTTTTATGGTGTAGAACTACAGGGACATACGCTTGCAATTGTTATATTTTTGGGGAGAGAAAATAAATACTACCACAGAAGATTGTTGTCAAAAAACCTACTCGCACTTCTATATTTATACTAACTGTGAATTCCGTGTGTGTGTGTGTGTGTGTGTGTGTGTGTGTGTGTGTGTGTGTGTGTGTGTGGTCTCCGTCTCCCAAGTGTGGCAGAGTTGCTGCTGTTCCTGCGCATGAGCGCTTAGCCGGCGCTGCGCATGCGCCAACTACAATCTCCATGCGGCCTGGAACTTTGAGGTATGTGCATGCGCGGGCGCGCACCCATTTCTAGCGTTCGGTCATGGATTTTCGTTACAACAGGGGATTTTTCCTATAAAAACTCTGTAGGTGCCAGCAAAGAAGTTTCACTTTAAAAAAAAATGAAGGAAGAAAAATAAATCCCGATAATAGTACAGATTATGGCAGGATGACCAGTGCTCAATGAGAAACAGACACAGTTTGCAGCAGGAGTGTAATTCGCTGTGGTTTATTTTGTCCACAGACATTAAAACAAATCATATACTACTGGAAAAACCTTATTGTGCTCAAATAGAAAGAACTCCTGATAATCAGTGCTTAATGTAAAAAAAACAGAGAAAATCAATTCTGCAGGTATTAAGAGTCCTGAATCACTACTGATGCTGTCTTCTTCAGTGAGGTTTTCCAAACCTCAGCAGTCCAGATAGTGAGTCCAATAGTACAGTAACCTTTTATTCAGAACATAACATAAAAACAGCAACTGGAGTTGCAATTACCAGAAACATTATTTATCACAGCATGTACAGGCAGAGTCTTGAATATCCCAGCGCAGCGTGGTTGTGACCCGTGATGTCCGCCGCTCTCCTGGGCACTTTTGCATCCCGCTCCACCCGGTCATCTTTGGTGATGTCAGCAGATGATGTCACAACAGATGGACTTGCCTCACGGTTGGTCTGCCCAGCACATTTGAGAAGGAAATAAGGATAGGAGTCTTTTGTTTTACCTTCAACATGACCCCATTAACCTCAACCACATGGCTAAAGTATTACATAATTATGGATCAGTTGCCTGTTACCTTCAAAAATTACTTTTTGAAATGCATAGATCTTCAAAACTACTCCTTCCTTGTCGAAGTTGGACCTCTCCCTGATGCAGCTGCATCCTCGACAGTCCATGTCAGATTAATTTAGTAATACCATCCTTAACCATTTAGAATCCCTTTGTTCAAGTCTTTGTTTACACTTTTTACATTTCTCAGATAATAAATCAGTGACTGGAAAAGTACTCAAAAGAATTTCACTTGTGGACTCAGGTTCAGGGTTGGAGAATGGTTCACTCATGGGCAACTGAGCCCGAACAAAGGCTTCAAAACCTAGAAAATTGCAGCCTAGAATTAAAGGATAAGAGGGAATGTACTTATCAATACTTTGGTTTCTTAAAGTCCTCTGACAGCCAAAAACAGCTGGGATATAAATCCTCCTAACTGGAGTAGGTAGAGTTCTGATGCAGGTATAAAGGAGGTGTGGCCTGTGCCCTGGTCCGTTATCTAAGCTCCTAAAAAGAAGCACAAATGAACTAAAATAGACAGATAAAAATAAAAACGAGAAGGATGTAGGCTACCATAGAGGACTTGAAGCAACTGAAATATCAGTAGGTATATTTCCTATTTTCTTCAGTGTTCTTTATGGCAGCCAGAAACAGCTGGGATGTTCCAAAGCAAATAGATTGGGTGGGTACATCCTTAGTAGCAGGCGGAATTACGTATTGTAAAACCTTCCTCCCACAGCTCACAACAGCTGAGGTCTAAAGAACTAACATATGAGTGAAGAAATAAGACCCATGTTGCTCCCGTAGCGATGTCTTGTGTTTTCTCCACATAAGAAGTTCTAGCCCTTGTTGAAGGAGCCCTAGCCGTCTGTGGTGGCACCTTCCCTACAGAAGTATAAGCATCGCTGATGGCTGCAGTAAGCCACCTTGAAATAGATGCGGCTGTGGCCAGTTGCCCTTTTCTGGGACCTTGGAAGAGAAAGAACAGCCTTGAGGTTTTCCTAAACTCCGCTGTCTTCTGGATATAGGCAGTCAATGCTCTAACAACATCCAGATTATGTTATATTCTATCTTTTTTCGTTAAAAATGTGAGGACAAAAAGAAAGGACCATGACATCCTGATTCATAGCTCTGATACCACATTAGCACAGAAGTGAGGAACTGTTCACATGACAATTATCCTGATGAATCTGGAAGTACTGTTCTTTACATACTAATGCTTTCAATTCTCCAATTCTCCATGCTGTAGTGATTGTTGTGAGAAATACGGTCTTGTGGTGAGTGTTTTAATGGGAAGGTTACTCAAAGGTTCATAAGTCGCTGAAGTGAAAGCCAAGGCCAGAATCCGATCCCATGAGGGTATTGGAGACTTGATTAGGATAGTTGTCCTGATGAATCTGTCGACTATAGGACCGTGAGCAGTTTGCCTATTAAGAAGGGCACCCAATGATGACCCTTATATCTTTAGTGATGCAGGCATGTGCCCTTTTTGAAACATTAGTGGTTGAAACTGCAAGATCTGTTGAGTTGTTGCATCGAGCAGAGTAATCTCTTGATTGTGACGCCACTTAATTAAAGACTATCTTCCATATTTTGTAATATATAGCCACGGTGACAGGTTTTCTGGGGTGAAGTATGGTATCAATCACCTGGTCTAAAAAAAACATTGCTCTCAAAGATCTCCTCTCAACCTCCATACCGTCAATTGAAGGAAACCAGGATTGGGAAGTAGACTCGGCCCTTGCGTCAGCAGAGCAGGAAGTGGAGGAAGCCTCCATGGAGTGTCTGGAAAAGTTCATTTGGTCTGTGAACCAATCGGGGATGGCCAAATTCAGTCCTCAAGGGCAACCAACAGGTCAGGTATTAAGGATATCCCTGCTTCAGCACAGCCCTTGGTCATTTTGATTGCGCCACCTATGCTGAAGAAGGAATATCCTTAAAACCTGGACTGATGGTGGCTCTTGAGTTTGGCCACCCTTGCTTATATAAATTGTTCATATATGAAATCAATAGAGGTACAGAATCAATGATAATATAAGTAATAAGAGAAAGCAGCCTAACCATTACTAATTACATTAAAATGCAACACAGATTAGCAGCATCATATTTTAAAGATGGCTTGCAAACCCAAAAAGGAACCCATCTACAGCAGGGCCCCGCTCATACAGCGGGTTCTGTTCGGGGCCGCCGCCGTAATGCGGAAATCGCCGTAAAGCGGGGCCCTACTGTACTGTATTGTACCTTTGAAAACAGAGATGCAGAGCTGCAAACTGACTGTTTCGCTGACAAATGGCATCTGACAAGGAGTTGCACATGCACTAAAACTGTTGCTTAGTGACAGCCGGATACTCGGCTGCTGAGTGCGTCATGCTGAAAATCGCCGGAAAAATGAAACAAGCGCCGAACCCAATGAATATGGGTATACATTGGGAAAGCTGTATGAGCGGAACGCCTTAAAGCGGGGCCCTACTGTACTTTAAATATGTTGATGCTAATCTTTGAGGACAGGTAATAATTAATTTGCTTAAGAATTAAATGCAGACAATGTAGACTAAAATGTGATGAGTCCTTCATTTTCCAAAGTCTACCCTCCTCTTTTGTGTAGGTTTCCACTCTAGCAAAATATCGTAATCTTATTCTTACACAATTCAGCTAATGCGCACAAGATTGTCTTGTTTCTTTCCATTTTATACTTTATTTAAATGGCCTTATGTAATTGATGTCAGAAAAACTTGCTGTAACATTATATGAATTAGTACTAACAAATCTACGTAAGTACCAGCACTCACTGTCTAATAGCTAAATGATGAAAACAGTTGTAATGCAGAATAAACATTTAATAATAAAACAAACCAGAAATAAATCAAATGTTTTTGCAGAAACCAGTATCACAAATGGGTATGTCACAAAGTGAGGGGTGGGGGGGGGGAAAGGAAAAGGGAAAAAACATGAAACACAAGGAATATACACAAAAAACGGAGAACGGAAAGTATGCTAGGGGGGCGACATTTCGAGGGACTACCTCTTCATCTGGCCCATTCCCCCTGGTCCAAAAGGTCCCAGAGGTACTTCCCTAAGCCTCCCTTCCCCTATAACTGGTCAAATCAGACACCCCTGAAAATAGATAGCAAACATACAGTGTAGGCTGAATACAGCTAGACAGCTAATAGCAGGGCAGCAAGAATCCACTAAAGTCAATGCCAGTAGTTCAAGTACCACAAGAAACTGTGGGCAATGGTACAGTAAAGGCTGAACACAGCTTGCAAGAAAGCAGCTTGCAAAGAAGCAACAGGAGTCCACAACAGTCAATGAAAGGTAAATGGGAATAGCAAATGAAGACAGTAATCAAACCCTCTGTGGCTCTGCTCCTTGTGCTCATGTGGAGTGCTGAGGAGAGATATCTTGTTAGTACTACACAGGGGAATAAGGGTCCCCTTTTGTTCCGTGCACTCCACACGAGCACAAGGAGCAGAGCCCTCGAAACGTCGCCCCCTGGTTTCTGGTTTGTTTTATTATTAAATGTTTATTCTGCATTACAACTGTTTTCATCGTCTAGCTATTAGACAGTGAGTGCTGGTACTTACGTAGATTTGTTAGTACTATACAGGGGAATAAGGGTCCCCTTTTGTTCCGTGCACCCTGCAATTGCATAAATTTAACACTATCAGAGTGCTGTCTGTCGTCCCCTTTTACCATTATATGAATTAGTGACCATTGGAGGTAAAGCTGCCAAACTAAAAGAGCTGATGTACTACTTCCATCCCCCCTCCTTAGGAGTAATTAGTTAAACTGCCATAGTGCTCATTGGGGTACTGTCGCACGGAAACCTCTGTTGATTTAATTTGGCGTAATACCCTTCCTCCCCCCTCCCCGTCCCGATCAGCGCTATCATAGTTTAATGAATAACCCCGTTGTGTCCCCTAGAACCACTCTATTCCACAATTATAAACAAAATGCTATAATCCAAAACAATCATAGGCACACTTTAATTACAATCTTTTATGTTATTTAGCAAACGATTTGAGGACACAAAGTTGCTCAAGAGTAAAGATTGGTCAACAGAACTGTAAATCAAAGATGCAAAAATGACATTAATCTTCCCATAGTCAAGAGTGATAGAGTAGGCATTTATAGATGCTGGGCTCAAGGCAGCTAGATCAATAGTCCCCAAATGTAAAATTTCAGGTCACCCTAACCCTTCATCAGATAGGTTCCAAAGTGAATGAAATAAAATTGATGCAAACATAAAACACGATAAAAGCAATGTACTTTTTCATGTCATAGAATCAGTAAAGGTGTAGTTAGGGATTGCATTATACATACAATGTTGTAATATATTATTAGGCAAATGTAGCAGTACTTCTGAGCACCTGGAATTCAGGTTTTGTACTGCTTTAGGCTGCGCTTATAGTGCCTTGCGACGCGACGACACTCCGAAACAAATACATTGACTCCGTCGCAAGCGCTTATAGTAGGCGCGACGGAGCAACCAAAAATTTTGAAGCCGGGTAAATTTGATTTTTCTAGAGACAGTCGCCACATGTGACTGTCTCCAAACCAATCAAATTGTGCGGCCCGCCCCTTTTAGTGACGTCACTGGCCTTGTCGCCAGCGACATCGCTAAAAATCAAATTACAACTTTCACCAGGGGTGACGTCATCAGTCGCGACGCCAGCACTATAAGCGCGGCCTAAGTCACAAGTTTCTGGCATGATGCACAATTAACTAAAGTCATAGATACAGTCAAAGAAAAGAAACAACCAGACTGAGAAAAAGCCTCGGACTTGGTTGCACAGATAATTTGAAACTTTTTGGGGCCTTAGTACATACTTTATTATAACTTACATTTCTTACAAATTCCAAACCAGAACAGTAAGAGCGGATACTCGTGTTGCTTGTTCCAGAAAACTAAAGGGGAGTAAGACAGACCATTCTTTATTATGTTAAAGGAGACACAGCATTAAGGCCTCTTTCTATTCAATATGCTTTAAAGTTGTTGGATTCAGCAATATTCAATGAGAAAATGGTTTTACTGTATATTGGGTAGGGGCTTCGGAGCTCTAAGTACAGGACCAGGCCAGATGGTCCATTAAGCTCAACATCCCATCTTCTAAGGCTTGGTCCCCACTGGCTGCTGCAGCGCTCTCTATGGCGAGCGCTGTGGGGACAAGAGCTGCAGCTGCGAGGGGGGGCTGCTGTGCTGCGCGGCGAGTTTTTCTTCCAGACCCGAAAATTGAAATGGACACAGGCGACGGACCACTAGGGCACGCCCCCTGGCGGTTCAGCCAATGAGTGTGAACCTGCCCCCCCCCCTCCCGTCTTTCCCCCTGCAGCTCACTGCAGACTGGGGAATTCGGCTGCACGCACCGCCAGCCTCACAGGTGCGCAGGCAGCGGGGCCGTAGCCTTAGCCTTACAGTGGCAAGTACTTGAAGCATCTGGAAGAATTCAGAACACTGTCTCCCTGTTTCAAGCAGGAGACAGGAGTGGCTCAGTGATTAAGGACTCTGAAAACAATGACACTGAGTTTGAATGAGGGAAACCTGGTTTAATTCTCAGTGGTCTCCTTATGACTTTCTCCCCTGTGCCTCAGGCACCAGAATCATAGGTTGTAAGCTCATCTGAGCAAGGACTGTGTCTGAAAAATTCCTGTACGCTGCGTATTATAACATGCATACCATACATTACATTTGTAACCATCTTGCTAATAGCTATGGATGAACTTTAGGCCCATGTTTTCTAAGCAGTATTCTGGAAGACACCCAGATGGTGCCAGAAGGTGCAGAATGACAGAAGACTGCTTAGTAAATATGGCCCTTAACCTCTATAAATGTCTAACATATTCTTAAAACATTAATGTCACAACCACCAGTGGTAATGAGTTCCACAAGTTGGTTGTTTGCTAAATTGTGCAGTTTCCTTTTATTTGTATTCTACCTGGGTAACCCCAATCCTTTTATCATGTGAACAAGTAAATAATAATAATAAAATAAAATAATGTACCATGTGAATTGGTGCCCAAGTAGTGGGAAGGCTGGTATAGAGTCTGAGACAGTGCTATGTTTTCATTTTCAGCACTGGCTGAGGGGCTGTTTACGTTAAACTTGAAATGCTTGTTTTGTGCCAATTCTTAGAGTTGCAGATAAAGATCTGGAGATAACCCACTTCACAAATTGGTTGAACCACTGGATAGCACTCTTGTTTCTTCCATGTACAGGTTAAAGGTGGTGGAACGAGAGTTGATAAAAGCATGCAAGGACAGATCATCCCTTAGGAGACTGTACAAGGAGCCCAGTGTTTCATGTGTGCAGATGATTGACTGCTGCAGACGGTTGATAGAGGAACCCCTGCCCTACTTACAGGGCATGCACCTGTGTATCTCGCACTACTACTCTGTGCTGCAGGATGGAGACCTGTGTATACCCTGGAACTGGAAGAGCTGAAGCACAGTGTAGGATGGCTCTTCGCGAAAGCGCTGTGAATAAGAATCACACAACCTGCGCATTTCTGTCAAGTAGCTTCAGATAATCAGGACTTGGCTTTGTATGCATTGTGCCGTCCCACTTTTCTAAATATGAATGACATGGCTACAAACACAGAATGCAAGGGGATAGGAGTGTTTTAAAAAATACACTGACCTGGAAGAGTTGATTGGAAGCTATGCTTTTTCATGAGGTTTACTAAAGCCAGCTGTTCAGGGTAGACTCTCTTGCTGCAGATTTAACACGGACTTACTGCTTGCCCTTGGAAACACCACAATGAAACTTTCAGGATCTCCTATTGATAGCTACATATGCAGAGGGTAGTCAGGACAGCTGACTTGTAGGATGAAATTCTGAAAGACTATCTCTGAAACCTAATTAACACAGACATTTTGGGACATTGCTAACCTCTCTGGTAATGTATATGGTTATCTAAATACCGACACGCAATGTGATAGCAAGCAATATGCACCCTATAATCCAATAAGATTGCTTTATAATGTATTAGATAATGCTGAATAGCAATGGTCCGGGTCACATAAGTCTTGAAGCAGCTTTCCCCCCCCCCCTATTTTTAGAATGGCAGTGTCCCTGGGAGCAGAACCGTGCTATTCTTAGCTCCAAGGGCCCCAGGTTCCCAAAGCATTTACCCTTTTATGGGCCGGTAAAATAAAAGTAAAACCATAGATGGGTGCAGGGTCGTGCTTTGATGACAACACTGCTTTTTATTGGCTCGTGGAAGCGAGTCTTGGCCAGCCACATCAATTTCTCAGAAGGACCAGAAATATGGCACATAAAATGGTAAATATCTCGGGAAATGGGAGTCCCCAAGGCTACAAATTGTTCTGCTCAGTGAGACAACACAGTTCTAAGATTATCAAAGAAAAACAACAATTAGAGTAGTGGCAGGGGGGGGGGTAACTGCTTTTAAAGGGGGTACCATCCGTTTTCTTTTTCAAGACCTTGCAGAAATGATTAGGACTGTAATAAAAACAGGCTGTCGAGTCCCTACTTGGATATAAACATTTATATACTAATTCTTTTGCAGCCTAGAGGTGTTGCTGGTATCTCTGGCAGGGAAGGTGATAACATTTACCTCCAGTGTGTGTTTTTTTTTAAGGCTGCTTTATAACTCGAGGTTCATCACCACAGTTCTAATCGCTGATGCATTCTTTCCTCCCTTAATACTGAGCCCCTAACCAGCACCAAACAAAAATCAGCATGTATTTTACATTGCTTGATATTTGTAACTGCTTTTCATAGTTTAAATTGTCAGTGCTATTGAACATCTTAATTTATGTACAGTAAACTATGGTAGAAAAGTACATGCCTTTCACTTTACTGCAAATCCAATATATGTAGCTAAGTGAGACTGAAGCAGCTTTTAAAATATCACATGCTTGTTGGTAAAAAGACCAATTAAATCAGAACATACTGCCAGGAAGTCTTCTTTTTACATGAACTCACAGAAACACGTAATAATATTTTAGAAATGTAAGCAAGGATGAATATATTATGGTCTGTTGCTTTAAATCGTTGTACCAGTATTTCAACTTTCTATTGGTATATTGGCTTGCAGTAAATTGCAGGTCTTTATGCCAGCAAAAGTTGAACAAACGTGTTTGTTTGAGCGTTATCTACATATTGTTTTCTATTGCTGCTTAGGTGTTAAAATACATTTTGATTTTTCGGTAAGGACTCCTAATCCCTCCATCTGTAGGTCATGCATAAGAGCAAAACTGCCAAGGTCCAAATAAGTGAGAATTGGGAAATGTGGACTATAATCTGGCACTTTATTTGAATCATTAAGAGTGAGACATCATTGAAATCTACAGTATGATGTAAGTAATGTTTGGAACAAGTGGGGTTGATTTTTGTCACTATGCAATATACTCTGAAGCTGTCTTCACCTCGCTGATAAAGATTTCAGCTCTGTTCATTTATATTGAGCTTAAAGCTTTCTGAGCAAGAACAAGGTGGCCTTTTCCCCGATGGGGCAAATGAATGAGACTCACTCCAGATGAGCGAGACCTGCAGTCCTGTAAAGTGTGAAATTGTGTGTATTGTAAAATAAAATGAGAATAACATATGGAAGAGTATTTAAATAAAAAGGAACAACAATGAGCAAAATGTATGTGTTGTCTTCAAGCTGAATATGTAGGAAGCACTTTTCGTTAAAGAAGAAATGGCACGTTTTGTAACAAATATTAGCAAACATGGAGGATTACGTTTTAAAAGAAGCAGGAGATGGCATTATATATACGTGCCCTGGTTAATGGTGTTCAAGTACAAGTTAGTTTGGTTTAACAGTTTCCGGAAATATTATCTGTAAAATGTGCAAGCTCCTTTCAATGATTTTTGGGTTGAATTTGTGAAGATTTGTTGTAGGTTGTGATACATTTTAAAGGACCAATATTAACGTTTTTCGTAATTAAAATTGTAGTGTACTAAGCTTTAGAAAACTCCCCTGTACACTATCATGTTTTCTAGGAAGAAATCTAATATGGGGTTTTAAAAGGTGAGCCTGTTGTCACAGGAGACCAGGACATTTAAACCAGGATCACTTACACCAGAGGTTAACTAAAACATGTTTATTTTGACTGGAGTCAACATGCACAACACAATACCAAGCGAGAACACAAATTCACCAAACCGGAGATTGACGGGGGGAACCTTAGCTTTCTAGGTGCTAGACGCCACATAGAGGCTTACCCAGATCAGCTTCCACTCACCACAGGATCTTGGTACCTCGATATTGCCAGTGATGGTATTCGCAAGTTAGCAACTTTGAATGTCCCACTTGTTTTCACTACGAGTCTCGCTCTGGTGTCTACAGCACAAATCTTGAATGATGCCTACTACGGGAGCACCAGAATAGTCTTTGGAGCTGAAAAAGGCAGCTCTTTACATAGGCACCCTGTCTCGATAGGAAAGCATGGAAGACGGGTTGCCGACCAATCAGCGCATGAATGCTTTGTGCGGACCAATCCTCACCCACCTGACTGAGCACAGCAGCGATGCCGAAGTTAGAGGCATTGGTCTGTACTAGAATCCGCTTCCTGTAGCTCGAGTGCCTGGAACGTGGTCTCACACTCTGAAGACCAGATCGCTGTTCGAAGGAGCCGTTTCTTAGTTGGTTAGGGAATTGGCCTAGGGGCTATAATTGGGGATAAATTTGTGGTAATACCCGACGGTCCCCAGAAATGCTAGCTCCTATTTCTGAGTCTGAGGTACTGGCCACCCCACGATAGCCTCTACCTTGGCCGGCTCAGTTTAAGGTTCCTGTCGCTTACCCTATGACCCAGGTATAGGACTTCTGTCATTCCGATTTGGCTGGCTTCAGGGTCAGCCCTACCTCCCTGATCCGGTATAAGACTGCCACCACATGTATGAG
Source organism: Ascaphus truei (assembly GCF_040206685.1). Taxonomy (NCBI): domain Eukaryota; kingdom Metazoa; phylum Chordata; class Amphibia; order Anura; family Ascaphidae; genus Ascaphus; species Ascaphus truei. The sequence goes on along the minus strand of NC_134484.1, from coordinate 372,057,870 downwards.
GTGGTCTGCCGAAGTCTCACTGAACACCGACAGGTCATCTCGGTATCCCTTACAGCAATCTGTTAACCAGGCTCTGAAAGGTGGCTGCCGCGTTCTTCATCCTGAATGGCATGACTGAAAATTCATACAAGTCACTCAGGGTGATTAAGACTGACTTCTCCTGGATAAATGGGGTCTGCCAGTTGCCCCTACCGAGATCCATGGTTGTCAGATACCTTGTCCCCACGAGTTCCTCTTAAAAGACCATGCGGGGCATGGGGTAGGCATCTGACACGGTCTGGGCATTGAGCTGCCAGTTGTGTACACAGAACCGGTTGATCGCATCCTTCTTAGGCACCAAGACTACCAGTGAGGCCCAGGAACTTTGCGACCAGTAGATTACCCCTAGGATCATTATCTCCTCTATCTCTCCCTCGATGCTTCACTGGTGCGGAGACCAGGGTAGGTTTTCCAAGTGAGATCCTAACTGATCAGGGAGCCCAATTCATGTCTGAACTACTTCAGTGTCTCTGGGCTACATGTGGCGTTAAATCTCTCCACAATGTCTGAACCACTTCACCACATTTGAATAGCAGGTGAATTATAATAAGTGAATTGCCAGCCCTGCACACAGAGATGACAGAAAATACCAGCATCACATTTCAAACAGTTTTCAAACCACATTCACAAGATGATCTACACTTCTCCACAGCCTACAGTATATGGCTACTGCTAGTGCATTGAACTATTTCAGATTGAAACGTACATTTCGGCTAAGTACACCTTATATGTTACACTTAGAAGTGCCTTTAATTATGGTGCTTGAAAAAATGGACAAGAATAAGTGTTTAAAACCATTTTAGAAAATGTTAACATTTCTCTTACAGTGGGAATTTAGACGGATGGGAGTTTTTTTCTACTTTCCACTTTAATGCATTAATTTAAATTGCACTTAATATATCATTAATTGTGTATTGCGCCACCTCCCACAATATTTAATTTATTCGAAATTAATTTATGATTGTATTTAATATGCAGAAAAAAGGCAAGGGAGGGAGAACACAACTCCCAATTGTCAATATTGTTTCCAATCATACCCATGACAGCTTTCAACAATTATTTATAAAATACTTTGATTTGCCTAATTTTTAAGTGATTACTCAACAAGATTTAGGCCATTCCACATTGCTTGACGCAGTAAACAAGACTAAATAGAATGTCATCATGGGTGTTGGACCATGCAGTATGTGCATCTTATTGATTGCAGTGCAGTCTTGGACATGCAGACATATGCTTGCACCACCCTTGGACACTATCCAGTTTATTAATCACCTAGCATAAGACCAACATTTCTGTTCTGCAATTGGACCTTCATCAGCACCTGCAAAAACTCCCACACTCCAGAGGACAGAAAAGGGTGAGGCTCACAATGAGACTATGCAATATGGCCTTCAGAGAAGTAGGATTTGTACGGAGTGATTAACACAGGGTGAAATAACTTGCTACTCACATTCAATTACTTGGAATTACAAAATTAAACCTGTGATTTTTTTATTTTTACTTACTGTCTGCACTTATGTAAAGCAGTAATAACAAGTAAACCTAATGAAATAAGAACAAGAAGGGGATCCTCCGCATACAATCCCCCATTGTGACGCAAGAATATAGTATAAAGTTCTAGTAGGCATTTTGGTGCAGGTGTCTTAGGTTGTCATACATGGTAATGGAGCAATATGAGAGCTCTTTCATAGGTTCACAGGACGTGTCTTCATGCAACAGAAAATCAAAGGATGGTGTACTGCATGTTAAGCAAGGTAATAAGGTTTTCAGTTCTTAGTCCCTTCATCTGGTTTCTGCACTGTGCTGCTAGATCTGCCTATTAAAGATCCCTGCAGCAGAAAAGGAGGTAAACTATTAACATTTGGGGTGGGGGGGTAGCTCTTTTAGTGTGCAGTTCGCTAACCTGTTTTTCTCATCACTACTAAAGATGTGATTTTCAGGAATATTCCAAAAGTTTACGTGTATATACAGCTGGGGTGTTCAGGATGTCGACGGGTGGACCACTAACTCCTTTTACGTAGACCACTTGTCTCTTCTGCCCTCCCAAACCTGCTCCTGCGCTCTTGAACTATCGCGAAGATCGCCACTCCAATGGTAGTGCCCGGTTAACCCTACACACGGGATCCTGCGTCCACTGCTCTGTCTGGCTCACCGAGCCACCAGCAGCTCTCAAACCCCTCCCGGCAATGCCCACTGCTCATCTGCCGGCTCAGACATCGCCCCTCTTCCCCCGTGCAGTTGAAAGTAAGGCTGTAATTGTACCCTTCTAATACTCCCCTGGCCCTCCTGTGACTATCCCACCTGTGATTCACCCTGTGCCCTCCCCATTTGTGATTACCCCGATTTTCCCTTGTGCCCGAAACAATTCCCCGCATGTACCCTCCCAATCATGCTCCCCTGTGCGGCCCTGTAACAGGGACTCATCCCTGTTTAAATAAAGAAGCCTCGGAGCTCCAACAGAGAGAGTTGATTGCAGCCACTCAATTAACTAGTCTCCATCTGCACTGAAACCTCTGTAAAAAGCCTTGTGAGAAACAGGAGAAAGATTCTTTAGCTCACATTTGGGCTGACATAAGGAAAAGGAGGATAGGCAAGAGTTTCCTGAGCGTACAACTATGCTGACAGAGGAAAGACCAGACTTATTCCTGGGAGCAATTGGAATGCAAAAGCTCAAAGCTACAACAGAAACAGATAAGAGGCTTTCTTGTTGGACTGGTGTGTGTGTGTGTGTGTGTGTGTGTGTGTGTGTGTGTGTGTGTGTGTGTGTGTGTGTGTGTGTGTGTGTGTGTGTGTGTGTATATATATAAAGATATATATATATATATGTATGGGAAAAAGAGAAGAGAGAGCGCACGCCCCATAGCGTAAAATAGTAAATTTACTGATGGGGACGTGGTGACGTCATCACATGCGGACGTGTGAGAGGAGTTCCTGAGTCTCCAGCAGGTCCAGCCAGCTGATCCTCCTATTGCCGGTACCATACTACAGATGCAGGAAAACTAGTGAGGCACTGCAGGAAGCTGTGGGGCGACGCCAGCTCGTGGCAGGAGCTGTGTATGCGGCCAATCGGGTGCACAGTATCTATGTCGGACTCCTCCGCCCATGTTGATGACTCCCCCTAGAGATTTCTCTCCCATGTTTGTGTTTTTTTTTTTTTTGAATCTTGTAAGTGCATTTCCTTGGGATTTGTTGTTTTAATAAATGTACCCCATTTGTATACAGTTACATGCTATGGAGCCTGCGCTTCTTTTTGTTTTTTATCTTCAAGTTTATTAGTGGTAGGCTATACCACTTTATTGAAGCTGCAAAATGCTCCTGGGATCCGTTTATTTGGAACTTTACTTTCTCTGCAAATTTCAACAAGTGGACCCATTTGGAATTTATCCTTTTTGGACTTTGACACACTTTCTTATTTTTACACAACTTGGGGGGGGGGGGGGTATGTGTGTGTGTGTGTGTGTGTGTGAGTGTGGGTGTGTGTGTGTGTGTATGTATATATATATACAGTGTTCGACAATTATATACATTTACTCGCCCGGGGCGGGTGGATTTAACCCCCGGGCGAGTAAATATTGGCCCAAGCAGCACACGTGTGTTTTTTAAATTTCCCGTGCTCGCGCTGCTGTTTTTCCCGCGCTCGCGCTGGAGAAAAAAAAAACAAAGCCGGAGGCGGGTTCATGTTGTTGGGGGAGATTACCCCACCTCCGGCTCTCTGAGCAGTGGCCTCCCTCCTCAGCGCTTCCACTCCTCCCCCTTCCGGCAGCCAGCCGCTTCCATGCTTGTCTGCGGCCCCTGCAGGGCCATCTGTCACCCCTCCCATCGGGCCATCCGCCCCCCCCCTCGCACCGGGCCATCCGCCCCCCCCCTCGCATCGGGCCACCCGCCCCCCCATCGCACCGGGCCATCCACCACCCCCTCCCATCGGGCCATCCACCCCCCCCTCACCCCAATCTCTCCCGGCTTCCGTGACCCCCCCCTCACCCCACGCGTGCCTCTCCCTGCTCTAAGCAGGGGAAATCCCCTGACCGGAGCCTCTCCCTGCTCTAAGCAGGGGAAATCCCCTCACCGGAGCCTCTCCCTGCTCTAAGCAGGGGAAATCCCCTCACCGGAGCCTCTCCCTGCTCTAAGCACATCTATCAGTGAATACTGCGGCGTCGGCGTCCCACTCTGGAGGGGGCGCGGCCCCTTGCAGAGGCCCTCCTGCCGTGCGGAGGCCCCCGCCTCCATGTGCGACCCCCCTGCCTTACGGGTGAATGTTTGTGTGTGTGAGTGACAGACTGTGAGTGTGAGTTTGTCTGAGTGAGTGTGAGTGTCTGTGTGTCTGTGAGTGTGTCACCCTCTCTCCCTCTCCCTGTGTCACCCTCTCCCTGTATCACCCTCCCTCTCCCTGTGTCACCCTCTCTCCCTCTCCGTGTCACCCTCACCATCTCCCTGTGTCACCCACCATCTCTCTCTGTCACCCTCCCTCTCCCTCTGTCACCCTCCCTCCCTCTCCCTGTGTCACCCTCCCTCCCTCTCCCTGTGTCACCCTCTCTCCCTCTCCCTGTGTCACCCTCTCTCCCTGTGTCACCCACCCTCTCCCTGTCACCCTCTCCCTGTGTCACCCTCCCCCTCTCCCTGTGTCACCCTCCCCCTCTCCCTGTGTCACTCACCCTCCCCCTCTCCCTGTCACCCTCCCCTCTCCTTGTGTCACCCTCCCCTCTCCCTGTGTCACCCTCCCCTCTCCCTGTGTCACCCTCCCTCTCCCTGTGTCACCCTCCCCCTCTCCCTGTCACCCTCCCCTCTCCCTCTCCCTGTCACCCTCCCCTCTCCCTGTGTCACCCTCCCCTCTCCCTGTGTCACCCTCCCCTCTCCCTGTGTCACCCTCCCCTCTCCCTGTGTCACCCTCCCCTCTCCCTGTGTCACCCTCCCCCTCTCCCTGTGTCACCCTCTCCCTGTGTCACCCCCCCCTCTCCCTGTGTCACCCTCCCTCTCCCTGTGTCACCCTCCCTCTCCCTGTGTCACCCTCCCTCTCCCTGTGTCACCCTCCCTCTCCCTGTGTCACCCTCCCTCTCCCTGTGTCACCCTCGCTCTCCCTGTGTCACCCTCCCTCTCCCTGTGTCACCCTCCCTCTCCCTGTGTCACCCTCTCCCTGTGTCACCCTCTCCCTGTCACCCTCCCTCTCCTTGTCACCCTCCCTCTCCCTCTCCGTGTCACCCTCTCCCTGTGTCACCCACCCTCTCCCTCTCGCCCTCTCTCTGTCACCCTCTCCCTCTCTGTCGCACTCTCTTCTTCGCTCTCTCTGTCGCACTCTCTTCTTCGCTCTCTCTGTCGCACTCTCTTCTTCGCTCTCTCTGTCGCACTCTCTTCTTCGCTCTCTCTGTTGCACTCTCTTCTTCGCGCTCTCTGCCGCACTCTCTTCTTCGCGCTCTCTCTGTCTCTCATTCTCTGTGTGTGTGTCTCTCATTCTCTCTCTTTCTCTGTGTGTCTCTCTTTCTCTCTCTCTGTGTGTTTGTGTGTGTGCGTCTCTCTCTCTCTCTGTGGGTGTGGGTGTGCCGCTCTGTGTGTGTGTGTGTGTGTGTGTGTGTGTGTGTGTGTGTGTGTGTCTGTTTGTCTGTCTGTCTGTTTGTCTGTCTGTCTCTCTCTCTGTGAAGCGCCGACGTCAAGACACTGGTTAAGGGATTCAGGAAACTAGTCATTCACATCTGGCTTTTATTTCTAGATCCGACATTGACACACACACGCGCGCACACACACGACTAATTGTAGTATAATGTAATACAATAAATACATTTATGTCAAAAACGAATGTTGTTCTGACTAGGAATTTATTAAATATATTTTATTTATATATTTTATTTTAAAGCGGGGTTGGGGGCGGGACTAGGGGCAGAGTTGGGGGCGGGACTAGGGGCGGAGTTGGGGGCGGGACTAGGTGGCGAGTAGATTTTTTGGTTGGGCGAGTAGATTTTTGGGTGATTTGTCGAACACTGTATATATATATGTATGTATGTATGTATGTGCATATATATATATATATATATATATACCATACTTAGTTATGTTATGGTGGATAAAAAAAGTGACAAAAACCCTTCAAAGCAAAACATATAGCAAATGGAAATATTACTGTATGCTCATTTGCATGTCTTAGACAGGTCTGCAACCCCGCCTTTCACCATTATCACCCAAGCACTTCCACTGCAGCAAGGGATTCTGGGAAATTACATGCAAATGAGCACACAGTGCCACCTTTTGCTTCAAAACCATTAACATGGTTCCCTATAGGCTTAAGCTTGCTGCATGGTCACCGCTTTGAGCATAGCCAGGGTTAAGATGCATAGCCAGCAAACCCACCCACAGACAGCCGTTTTGACCTTAATGGGTCTCATCAGTGTGGGGTTGCTTATACTTGCTTCCTGGAGCATAGGAGGAATGTTATAAATAGTACCAACACCCATAGTGTACCTCGACATTTTAAATCAGTACATAATCAGGACCCTAAATCTTTGACTATCATGGGTCTTGAATACATTCCTCCATCTGGTCTAGGAGGTGACCGTTTCAAATCCCTTTGCCGACAAGAAACATTCTGGATCCACCAGTTGGGTACTCTTACCCCTGGTGGCCTGAATGAATGTTTAGATATGAGCACTCTGGTCTAGTCTCCTTCTTCCTCTGGTGGTTCTCCCTAGTCTAATGTGTTTATACACATTTTTTTCTATATCCTTTATATATATATTTATATATATATATATATATATATATATATATCTTCTAGCCTGCACAGTATGACACTATTTAGTTGATATAAATGCAGTCTTATTTGGTCTATTTGTCATACAAGATCATTGGATCGGTATTTGTGGGTCCCCCCTGACACGGTGTGTTAGGTGGTCCTGGGTCCCCGCGCAGGTCCTAAAGGGCCAAGTTTTTTCCTTCCTTTTTATTCATACATGGGCAGTATATTTGTTACCATGTTATTTATTTCACTTTATAATAATATGGATGATTAGCAATTTGGTTAATCATTTTTTAAGGTTGTATGTTTTATATAATCTAAGATCACCCATGTATTATTAATTATTTTAGCAGTTTATTTTACAAAGAGGTTTTTTGGTATATGCCATGTGTATCTTTTTTATTATGTTCACCTCTTGTTATGCCAATATTGCACATTCTTCTCCCTGATATTATTTTGGAGGAATTGTTTACATTTCTCAGCCCTTTGTCCATTGGTTGATTAGTTTATTTGCTGAACCTATGAAAATGGTCGTAACGGGTTGCTAGGCAACCAATTGGGTTTGAATATGTAGCCTATGAACTCATTCCCTTTGAGAAAGTCGCTGTGTGCGATGAAACGCGTTAGGGTGCATCATTACGCGACACTACGTCATCACGCAAGTGCGCGATCAGACGGATCGCGTACGGAGCAGATCTGTGTCTAAACAACGAAGGAGGCTTCACTGAGGCTCTACACGGAACTCTTGCGGATACCTCAAAGGAGTTTTTTCAGTGTTCCAGCGGACAGTCAGTTTTCCTGTTTATGGAGTGAGATCTTGATTGCGGATTGCAGACGCAGAGATATCTGGCTGGTGGTGATATTATTCACAAATTGCATGTTTTAAACCTGAGTGTTATTCTTCCCACCCACCCCCCCTCCTTTTCCCTTTCCCCATCAGTAAATGTACTATTTTACGCTATGGGGCGTGCGCTCTCTCTTCTCTTTTTCCTGTAGGTCTCAACTCGGATGTGGCTCATCCTCCTGAGAGCTGCCGTAGACCCCCTCACCGGATTTAATTATATATTACCTGATGGACTGTGCATAAGGACTGGTTCTTATATCTTCTCTTTAATTGCACTATCGCTGTTTTAGTGTTAGATTGTTAGTTAGTATATGTGTCACATGTATTAATCACTTTTCAATTTACAGATTGTTTGAGTTGCACTATCTTATCACTTCACTGATATCATTAAATTTAATGAATTAACGTTGCACATTATTATTTGGCGCTATAAATGGGTTTTTTTTGTATATATATATATATATATATATGTATGTTTGGAGTGGTAACCAGCTTAGCTAGCCACTCCGTTAGAAAGGGCTTGGGTAAAGGTTTAGTTATTCTCCAAAGTGGAGTAGGCCTTTATTTTGTTTGTTTTTGTATATTTTGCCTTGTTAAAGGAACAGGCGCAATAAAGCTGTGATTTAATTTCACCCTAATCGTTCCCCATTAAATGTACCTCTGCACACATCTTACAGCCCCCCTCCCCAGTGATTCCCCCTCTGCATGTGCCCCCTGATTCCTCCTGTGCCGCTATTGTTAATTTCAATGGTGGTAGATCACATTATGATCTGGCAAAAGTAGATCCTAGGTACCTCAAGTCTGATCTACAGTATCTAGACAACTTATGTTTTACAATTGTGATGAAATATAAGAGGTGACAATTTTTCACACTTCAATAGCTGCATTTGTTTTGAGGAATGTATTAGGTTACCAAACATTCCAACATGAGAAGCAGATTCATCTCCCGTCAATAAACTCAGGTAAAAGTGTAGGAAAACAAAGGCTAGATAAAAATTACTAATAAAAGAATGTTGAACGAAAGAGGGTAATGATGGATGGGGGAGCCGTCAACACACCTTCAGTGCCATGTATTGCAGTTTATTTCCTTCAACCTGGAGCATAGAATGGAAGATAGAAAGTGTTAGCAATGTGTCAGACCGTTCTGGATTGCCGGAGCATCAGGTTGCTATGGCAACCCAATGCTCCGATGCAAGCATGTGGTGTGTGCAGCCACGTGCTCTCTAAAACTGCATTAAATTGTTACGGTAGCCTGGTGCCAGTTTTCTTAATGAGACAAGCGCATAGCTGGCAAAGAGTACAGCCACAGACTTAATTAAACGTAGGGTTAGTTAGAGCCTCAGGATAGTTACAGGGACTGACAGAAGGCAATCAAGTGAAGGAAATGGATATTATGGCTAGGCTACAGTAGTATAGAAATAGAAAACAGAGGGGCAGCCAGCATGCTCCTATTGAGAAGGAAGGACAGAAATGTATAAAATAGTTACTTAAAAGTAATTGGATAACGTTCACAGGAGTGAGGTCACAATGTGGTGTAGGCCAAAAATGATGACCGTGTGACAAAATAGACTGGACGAGGACTTTGCAGGAGGAGCTGCAAACCATCCATAAACCGGCACATGCACTACACCGCCCACTTGAGCATGAATGCCGATTAGCTGCTGTCACCAGCCATGAGAATAAACAGATGGCTTATTAAAAAGACCCAGCCCTCTCTCACAGGAGCCTCAAATTTATATTGATATCTGAATTTGTACTAGGGAACTTTTAACGCAGGTATTGTCCTGAAAGGAAGAGCAAAACTATTTTAAACCAAATGAAACCTGGTTAGTTACAACCTTCATAATAAGGGAGAACAGTCCACTATTTGAAATAGTCTACGGTAGTTATTTGTGCATATTTTCTGTGTGCTTCCCTGGAATCCAGTTTATTTTATTTTAGTGCCTTTGTTTTATTCCATTGATCACCTGCTATCTTTTCCTTTGGTCACCCTTCCCGGTATTTAATTTTTGTGTTTCTGTTTAGTAAAGTGTATCCTGTATCCCTCTTTCAAATATTGGCTCTACCAGTATTCCGATTTGCACATTACTTCCCAGAATCCTTTATGCAACTTAACCATTGGATGACGTAACTGTGGGGTAAGTAAAGCAGGTTTGGTGGATCTTTGGAAGACCTCCAGATACAGTACACTTATCGTTTCCTTGGATTTTTTTTTTATAGTGGAGTGCTTTTTGATCACATTTTTACGCATCATTGCCTAACTGCGTCTGATTTATCACACAGACTCTCTGATTTATTATTTTGAAAATAACTCATGATCATGCTCATCGCTTCCCACTTCCAACTAAATGTCTTTCAAATTTGCTTCCAAACTTTCTGAGCGCTGTTTTTTTACTCCCACATACTACATTTTCTCATTTCCACCTTTGCCCTAATACTCTCCCATCACAAATCTACTGTGTTCACTCTGCTGCAACTGCCTAGAACAAAGTAGTTTTTGAACCTTTGTGACTAAATCCAAAGGGCACTTATATCATCCTTCGCCTCTCACATCTCTCTGCAGCTTTTGATATTTGATCACCCTCTTCTTGCTTATTCCTCACTCCTTTGGCATCTGTGAAACGTTCATTACTATTCATTAAACTGTCCATTGGTTTTCCCCCTCTCCTTATTTTTACAGTATGACCGAGCTGACCCATATAACTTCAACAATCCTCTGTTAGGCAGGTGATTTGGTGATTTTCAAATGTACAGTATCTTTAGTCTCAAATCTTTCCCTGAAAGATTTGAACCATTGTTCCAAGTCTCACACACTCTTATTTATCCTGCACTTTATTTTTCTGCCACTTTAAAATCAATAACTCCCCCCTCAACCCTCCCAAGGGGACCAAATACCTATTTTTCAAATGCATGTAATGACTTTGCCATTAATCCATCACTAGTACAAGAATAGTGTCTGCTGCATTGGATTTCTGTCCCTTCTCTTCCCATATTTATGCTATGATTCTACTATCTGCGTGTGAGCGCTAGCACAATCGCGCTGACTATAAGCTTAAACTTTTATTCTTAAGAAGTCTGCTCGCACTGGCAGTGCAATATGGGCATTCTGGGCCAAAAAATTGTATTTCAATGGAAATATACTTGCTTGTGTAGCCCCTTTACTCCCACCCTAAGTGAAATTTGGTCTGCTACTCCATATTTACTGATGTGTGGTGCATGCAAATAAACAGTGTTATCTAAGTGGCGCGTACCTATGAGGTAACAGGAGGGTTCAGTGCTCAGCGTTGGTGTGAGGAGAACAGGACACGGTTTACAGGGTACTTTATTCGTGGTTGCAGCGCCTCCAGTCAGCGTGGATCCTCTGGGATAGTAGGAGGGTCCAGACTGACACCTTTGTTTTAGCCCAAGACAGTGAATCACATCTGAATCTGGTTCCATGGTATTTATTGCATTGGTTAAGATCTTACCCAGCAGGTACATCACTTTCCTTGCTTTCCCTAAGAAGGTCACTTCAAGGCTTAAGGCCCATCCAAGTTTCCTCCTGCATGGTGATCCTCCTGATACCCCCTTATGGGACACAGGGAAGTTGTTGCTCACTCCACAGGGGGAGGAAAGAGAGACACCCACTTTTGGGAGAGAACCAGTATTTATACCCTGGGATTGGGCTTGTAACCCTGCCCCATAACAGGGCAGGTCTGATACTGACAGGTCATCACAATCCTGCATGTTACTCAACTAGTACCTCCCCCAGGTTGATACCTGGCCTCCCCCAGTACCTCCCCCAGGCTGTTGCTAGGCCTGCCCTTAGATACAGTTACTGCATCTAAGGCTGCAATAGCAAACAAGGCCTTCTGGAGGAATTAACCCATCCACTGCCTGTACCTAACAGGGCTTACACTGGTAGGGCCCAGGGAAATAAGTAGCAGTCGGAGGCTAGGCTACATTTGTTTAATTCAACTTGTGAAAAACTCTCCTGATAGGAAATTCAGAAGAGAACTTTCCTTAGACATGTATTGAGATGAGGGAACATTGAATATGAAACATCTATTTTGTGAAGCTAAACATCAAGAAGCCTCCCTGATAAACAAGGAGAGGGGATCTGTAGGGACGTTTTCAACAACATAACAAAGGTATGCCTCACAACAGCTGAAAGGTTTCATGGACATATTTATAATTTTCCATCTTCACATGGTATACCTCTACAAATATGTGGTCCTGCTTCCCTTCTTTCCCTCTTGCAATTTATTAAATATATAAGGAAGGGTGGGTAGCCCTGTTGGTCCTTTCTTCCATCTAATAAATAACAGAGACTTGATACCCGCTCTACCTCTTAATTAGTGATGAAAAATTTATGTTGATGCACTAGGAGAAGAAAAATGTATAGCAGGAAAGGAGCCCTAGCCATGCAGAAACCTAGGTGGAGTGAATGTTGCCAAGACGTGACGTCAGCTGACCCTGACGTACATGAAACGTGCGTTTCATGTTTGCTTCATCAAAATGGATGCATGCAGCTTGACTCACAATTATGTGATTATCGATTATACACACATGGTACCTGAGTAATTAAGTGATCTCCTGCCTATCTCTCCACTAGTGGAAAGTTTCTTTGGCTAGGGCTTCTTTCTGGCTTTACTTTCTTCCATGTAGTAACAAAGGAGGGAGCGGGAGTAGGTGGTATAATATCTTTTATTGGACCAACAAGTAGTTCATATGTTATAAACTTTCGAACCTCTCGGTCCATTGGATACCCGAAGAAGGACCCAGAGAGTTTTGAAAGCTTGTAACATATGAACTACCTGTTGGTCCAATAAAATATATACCACCTACTCCCTCTCCCTCCTTTGTTAGTAAATACACCTTATAATTGTACCCTCTCCAAGACTCATGCCTTCCACTGTCTCCACTTCTACGGAAAACTCTTACTTAAAAGAAATGGGCATATTTAATAAAGTCTTCCTGCTGCAAAACTTGGGAAAAAACAGTGTTAAAAGGTCACACCAGATCTATGAGAGATGCTTTCAATGAAATTCCATTCCTAATAATTATGGTGCTACTTTTTGCACTGGATTTCCCCTCACTTTTGCAGCCAGGAGAATTTAGTAAGTAATGTGTTCTCATTTTGTCCGTCCTGTAATGAACTTGAAAGTGGGAAAGGCTGGGTTTGGAAGGCATTAAATAAACCCCTCCAAGAAACATATATATTTTTTAAACCTGAAACCGGGGTATCCCCTCTAGCTGATCTGCACTATAGAATCTGGGGAGCAAAAAATGGTAATAGACATGTAGATTCTGGGAACCATGAACACGTCACAAAGAGATTGTGTAGATTGTAAAAACCCTCCAAATCGTTATGAAACATATTTGACATTTTTTACCCTTATCTTTTGTTTTATTTGTATAAATCCTTACATAACATACAGTATCATCTATTACACATTCCACAACCATTAGTTCACTTTGGGCTTAGGTTGGGACTGCTCCATAACGTGAATTATGTGAATAAATTAATGAACAAAACAAATGGGCCTTGTTGTATAAAGTGTGAGCTCACCAATCTGGCACTATCGCATGGAAATCCCCTTTGATTTAAATGTGGTTTTCCGTATGATAGCTCTTGTAACTTTTATAGAATAAGGACCAATGGTGTGAAGTATTTCTGTAGGCTTGTTCCAAGCTCTCTATTTGAAATGGAAATTGAGGGATCCCCATAGAAGGTAAAGTTAGTGCAACCATGCAGAGTGCTGCTTTATATTGCAGTATATAGGCTTTTTTTCACAAAGGAGGGGAGCAAGAATCTACCGCTGCTTTAAATAATTTAATAAGTGGTGTAAATTAGGAACAAAAAAACACTGCATTTATAAAACTATTACGTTAAAGCTGCAGTTCAAGCAATATCCTACATGTGTGTTTTAAAAAAAAAATCTGCTCTGTACTATGAGAAAATACTTGTAGTATTTTTTTTAACTATTTTAAAGACCTTCTTTTATGTATTCTAATGTAACAATCATTTTTGTTTCTATAGCAACCATTTACAAAGTCAGATCCCCTTCCTCTTCTGAGACAGGCTCTGGCACACCCCATTTTCAGCTCTGCCCTCTCTAGCAGTGCACCATTTGTATCTAGTGCCTGCCTGGTCACATGATCTTCCCCACAGAACTTTGCATCTTGGGTCCTCTTCTGCAGCACTGACAGTGATTTAAAGAAGCCCCGAGCCGAATCTTCAGCGATTTGATTACAGGAGAACGGATCTATCGGCAACTTAGCTAATCACTTGTCAGTGTGCAGATTGTATTGATGCACATATTGAATGGAAAAAAAATTAAAACGGCAGCTTGAACTGCAGCTTCAAAGCATTATCCTGTCACATGAGCCTCATATGACTCCTGTGCCTGAGAATGTGCTATTATAAATCAGGATTTGCTCTGGTTTATAAGTAGCTTTCTATAGTTATGCTTTAACATAAATGGCAGCAGCTGTGGTTTAGTGGATCTGTGTGGCCTGAGCTTGAACCTTTGGCATATTAGAACAGGGCCCTGCATGTAGTTGCAATAAGAAGGCATACGTAGTTGTTTACCTGGTGACGTGCATGGACTGCACAGTAGGTGTACTTAAAGGCAAGGTACCGCCTTTCTACAATATTCCTTCAAAATACAAAAAATGTATATGTAAAATACAGACGTTACCCAACTGATTTATTTCCCCCTGATATTGCTCCAGTGAAAGAACTAGTTCCTGTCCCTTCGAGTTCACAATTTAATTTTGGTATTTGGATTTAAACCAGGTTGACGTACTTCTACGGTGGTTACATTAGCATGAAAACGCTGCTCAAAGATTGACAGATGTAGTTTTTTCAGGGGCAGTACCAGATAGTGGGCAAAACAAAACCAAGTAAACAACTTTATTAATGTAAATTCGCTCCCTTGGAATGGATCAATTGCCCTCAAAGTATTAATTTTACTTCTTGTTTCATGTGAAATGTGGCTACATGTTTATTTTTTCTGGGTCTAGTGTAATTCTCATCTTGTCTAATACTGACTGTGCTACAGTTGTATATGTTTGGCTGCTAGTGTATGTATAAATACTTTACAAACTACAATTTTAGGACCCACAAAAGATTAATGCAGCAATCCCACCCCCCATTTTGCTTTTACAAAATTGAAGCAAGATGGCCATCTTAAGCTGAACCAAAGCTATCCTCACTTGAGGAGCCCCCAGTTTTCTTGATAGTAACATTTTAATTGCAGGTGAAAAAAAATGAAATGGTTATCCAAAGAAAGTTGTGACATCACAGTCCGATGATGTTGCGGTTTTCTTTTTGGCTGACAGAGACTCTATTGTATCCTCCAGGCAATAATTTAACTTGAGGAGAAACAACTGTAAATATCTTGGAATCCAATTGATCCCCAAAGATTAAAGAAAAAAAAATGAAAAAGGAACCCAGCTGAACACAAAGGTCAGGTCATGACTTTTTGCCCACCGTTCAGGTGAGATATCCCTCTCTTGCTCAACAACTGGGACCAGTGATCTCCCTCCCGCTCTTCCCCACAACTTGTTTCTGGGCCCAGGTGAAGACTCCATTGCTGGGCCCTGGGAAACCTTCCCGGCCGCTTGACTGCACTGACAAGGATTCTGGGTAATAATATGCAAATGAGCACCGTTTCCATATTATGAGTTTCTTATCTATTCTGTGGCTGATGCAATAGACTAGAGGGTTGTCAACTACAGATCCCCCCCCCCAAGATAGAGAAGAGATATGATTCCATATTGGTGCACTCTATAAAATATTACTATTCGAATACAAGAATATAAAAAAAGCTGCAAATCCCCATATACTATTTAATTTGGAAAGCTGTTTGTCTGTTTGCTATACACCTCTTAAGATATACACACACGCACACACACATACATACATACATACATATACATCCATTTCAGCGGCGGTAGCGGCGCACATTCATTATTTTCCTCATCTTTCCCCTCTGTCGGCCGGTTCCACGCACACTGCCGTGAACGCGCGGCACCATTATAGAATGGCTGACTAACCTCAGCCAACTAAAACTGCCGCGGGCGCTTGGGTTTTGCGGGGAGGGAGTTGGGTAAAAATGAAAAAAAGATTAGTAATATTAACGGTCCAGACCAAATATTAGAAATATAACAAAGTACAAATAAAAAAAATATACCCATCAAAAATAGATAAACAACTAACATGGTGTGAGATTTTTTTTTAAACTGACTCAGCTAGGTCTCTAACAGATTGCTGGAAAGAGATCTGACATGGTTGAAATAGAGCTAGCACTGCACAACATATTTTTACTATTAACCCTGCCCGCTGTTATAACCTAAAATAATATGTGGTATAAAACTAATGACTATTGGCACGGGTAATCCAGGTTGCAATGTCAATATTGAAAGGTAAATTGTGTTACATATGATTAATCATGATCTCATGAGATACATTCAAGGGAGAAATAGTGAGAGAATATAATATGACACATTTTGTGTTCACAAGCTGGTTCGGGTCCCAGCTTATTTAAAAATTCCTTGGCTGATAATTTATAAACGAAAAAGGAAGTGCGTTTCAACCTCATTTGATGAGTAGTGCATTCAAGTATTGTATCTTCTGCCTGATAGTCCTGAGCATCATGCAGCAGCGTGTCTAATGTCAACCATCAGATCCGTTGTTACTTTAGCTGGCATTTTAATCTCACCTGTGGTCTTGCATGTATGATGTCCTCACGCTTGCTTCGTTGACCCAACACCCGTTTCGCCACACCTGCTTTCACTTTGGCAAAACGTGCAAGATTTGCTTTAGAAAAAAAAGCCTTTCAAGCCAGTGTGTGTTTTCAGCTGATCGCGGTGCAATCGGATGCTTCGGTGCCCAGTGAATTAGCCCTGTAGTCTTGCCCTTAAACAATTATGTCATTCATTTTGGGAAGTGATGTAATTGATGTAAATATATATTTACCTACTGGTCAGTCTGTTTGCTTTTTTTTAAATTAACTCTGACCTATACGTTATCTGGCCTCGACATTTCATGTTTTCTTTCTGGGCGTTTCATGGCTTTTTTTTCTACTTTATCAGTTTCTGAATCGATTATCTGAGGCTGTATTATAAAATCAATAGAAAACACAAATAACGTGCATCGTAGAACAGTCGTTCACAACCCTTTTTGAGAACATGCACCCTGGAGGATTTGTAAAATCTCGGGGCACCCTTGCTCTTCACACCGCACGCAACACTTCTCGCTAACACGCACCACACTCGCCCTCCTCACACGCATAAACTCACCACGCTCCCCCCCTTCTTGCACACACGTGAATTATACAAGTATTTCAACATACTGTATATATATATATATATAGGAAGTACTGCAGCAGGTACCCTGCCATACTCTAAATAGCCAGGCGATGTCACTATAGAGCCATAATATTTGCTTGGTGCATGTACATTTGTTACTGAGGTAAAACCAGTAGCAACATTCAGAAGGACGGCAGTAGCTTCTACTACTTTGTATTTATTTATTAAGGAGACTGTCTCACTTTGGTTCCAAGAAAGCCAATAATATTGCCGTTTTAGAAACATTTACTAACCGCTTATAATAGCTTTTAAATAATGATTAAACAGGCTTTTCAAAACTCCTGTTTAGATAAAAAAAAAATGGCACCAAAATACATAATTACTCAACTGTTTTATCCATTCCGATGAATTATTTATATTGCTCATTTTCATAATATATGTTATTGGAGTTTTTACAAGGTATATTTTGTTACGTTACAAATCATCAAGGATTCTGCCTACCACATGCAAAGTGCGAAAAAAATATATAATACAGTATGTGAATTATGTTTTCAACACCAAAAATGTTTAATATAAGTTGAATTTGATGGACATATGTATGTGTTCAACCTCATCTACTATGTAACAATATAATATGCAATAAACATGGTGCTGGTATTTTTCAGCATTGATACTGCTGAGCACTGATACATAGCCTCAATGTGCTCCTCCTCCTGTGCAATAACTAATTTTTACTGATTTTGAATGCTTAAAAAGTAAAAAAAAAAAAAAAACTTTGTTACTTAAAAAGGTTACACCATGTATCCACATGGGCCCTGGTCTAATTCTCAGTATCTCGCACACAAATGCAAAGTATTTGTATCAAGGAGATTTATTATCTAGGATTTTAAGAAGTTTGCACATCTCATAGTGATTAATAAGATAGCTGTTTTTTGTTTCACATGCTAGAGAAAATATTATATCTATGGCGCTCCATATATACACAAATGGTGGTAAAAAGGATATATACAACCCGTAATGGTGGCTTCGTCGGGTCCAAAGGTACCACACGATAGCAGTGTTACATGAAAAAAATAGGGAAATCACATAGCATAATACTGTAAAATATGAATATTCACAGCATATATACTAATGACATGACAAACCAACAAATAACAAATGACATGGGCTGAGAAACACTGGGTAACTGATATACAAATATGCACATTTAATATTAGACACAGAATATGAATAAAATACATAACATGTGTTAAAATAGTATAAGTCCCACTGGAAATCTCCTGCTGTGGCTGAAATGACCACTTACCAGATGTAAGATGATCACAGGCGATGGATAATTAGAGAGTATCCCCTCTCGTCTTGGTCGGATCTGCAAATATTTTACCCCTGAAGAAGGAAGTTGGTACTTCCGAAATGCGTAGGGTGGTCCCACTGGTGACTTTTACTGACGCCTGTCTTGTTTCTCCTGTCGATCGGAGCATCCACAAATCTGCTGACACCATCCACACAGCGTTCCGGGTTTTGCACGGCGAATCTGCGGCTGCGGTCTGTAAGCCCCAACTAACTGAGCTGCAGGGAGCTGTTCCCACGCGAGCAGGGGGGCGCCCTATCCGGAAACGACTACGGAGCACCAACACGCCCCTAATGCCAGGAGACACGCAGCGGAGCTGATCCAACCAATACGAGAGGGGATACTCTCTAATTATCCATCGCCTGT
Organism: Ascaphus truei; assembly: GCF_040206685.1. NCBI lineage: Eukaryota > Metazoa > Chordata > Amphibia > Anura > Ascaphidae > Ascaphus > Ascaphus truei. Next base: position 372,039,252 of record NC_134484.1, on the reverse strand, counting down.
GACCGCACACATCACTGCGATATTCTCAAAGAACTAGATTGGTCATCACTAGAGTCTAGGCGCAAAGTTCACCTTTCCTGTCTTGCCTTTAAATTCTTCATGGGCAAGCTACCCAGCTACCTGAACAAGCTCCTCACCCCTACCACATGCAGCACCTATCACCTGAGATCAGACTCCAAAAGACTGTTCATGGTCCCAAGGCTCAACAAAGTATCTGGACGTTCCTCCTTCTCCTACCATGCACCCCAAAACTGAAACAACCTACCAGAGACTCTCATATCCACCACCAGTTTAAGTTCTTTCCAATCTAAGGCTGTCTCACACTTTAATCTGGTCTGTAACTGTTTCATACGCCCATAATATATATTTTCTTTAACTATGCACGCAATGTCTTGTATATAATGTATACCCTGTTCATTTATGTAACTGTATTTGTAACCATGTATTATTTGTTTTACTCTGTGCCCAGGACATACTTGAAAACGAGAGGTAACTCTCAATGTATTACTTCATGGTAAAATATTTTATAAATAAATAAATCTTACATCTGGTAAGTGGTCATTTCAGCCACAGCAGGAGATTTCCAGTGGGACTTATTCTATTTTAACACATGTTGTGTATTTTATTCATACTCTGTGTCTAATATTAAATGTGCATATTTGTATATCAGTTACCCAGTGTTTTTCAGCCCATGTCATTTGTTATTTGTTGGTTTGTCATGTCATTAGTATATATGCTGTGAATATTCATATTTTACAGTATTATGCTATGTGATTTCCCTATTTTTTTCATGTAACACTGCTATCGTGTGGTACCTTTGGACCCGACGAAGCCACCATTACGGGTTGTATATATCCTTTTTACCACCATTTGTGTATGTATGGAGCGCCATAGATATAATATTTTCTCCATCAGTTGTCTCTGATTTGGGTTCAGAGTTATATCACAGGCAGCCAGCCTTTATTCCTAATTAGGAATAATAGGTCATTCATATCCATTTGGATTTAATTTGCTTGTTTAGAAAGTTAGCGCTACCTTATTTGTTTTTCTTGTTTCACATGCTGTTAACATTTACTGTAACACTTAAATGCTATTCCCGTATTAATTTATAGCATTTCTTCTAAGGCTTGTCAGACTCATCAATTAGCTTCATGCCTCATGTTAGAATAGGTAACCAGAAGCAATATGAACACACAGCAGATGGAAGTCACAAAATAATGCGCAAGAACAGCAGTCTCCAGTTTTACAATGCAATTGTTTGGATTTCCAGGTAGCAGTTCTGATGGCCTTCCTCAGGTCTGATTCACAAACTCTTAGACTGTGAATCATTGTGATTCACAACATTTACTGGCAACAGAGGAAACCTAACGCCACATCATTTGTCTCCTTCCTGCCTTGTTTTACTTGTCTCAGAATATCTGTGGCTGTTTGCAAGAGGCGCTCTCCTGGTGCTTATTGAATATGAGACTTCTTGCACTAACCAGTCAATCACACTAATGAGAGCTGTGCTGTAAGGCCAATTAGATATCTCACTGACATATCTGACCTTCATCCGCATACCACTTGCTGATCTTGTCTCAACTGGATTATTATCACCTACTTTATGAAATGGTTCACCTATGCATACTTCATGCGCCTAAACATTCCCTTTGTGATGAGATCCCTAGCTTTTGTGAATCCAGATGGTATAATAAGCTACAGTATCAATCAGCAGTGTAGACCATTAAAAACCAGTCTACAAAAACACATTGAAGAATGGAAGCAGCAGCCCACACTCCGACTTGTAAACATTCACTTGAACCAGAGGGTCACCTGTGGAATAATTGCCCAGCTTTTCCTACCACAAGCCCCAGGATAAAATAATAATAATAATTCATTCCTGTGAACTTTTGGGGAATACAAATGTTTGCTGGCAACACTATTGCGGTCAAGCCAATGCCAAGTGATGCACTGGACATCATAAGTCTCATCCTCTTTATTCATTGACCTGGTGGCAATCATATTGGAATCACATGCCGGCACCAAATAAGGTACATTTACTTGTGGCTACAAACAAAGTAAATAAATGAAACATCGATCAAGGGTAAGCATGACATAAATATTGATGCTTAATGGGCCTTATTTAATTGCATTTAGTTGCATGCGATCATGAGAAAAATATAGTTTAAGTGTCATGCTGAGAAATCTGGGAGTTTGGCCTGGTAACTTGCATGCTCCCCCCACTGATTTTAATTTACAAAGTAATCCCATATAACAAGTTGTTGCGTGGAGTGTGCAGTTTAAAATGTGCGCGCAACTATGTAACCCTCTGTGCCTGGCTTTTAGGGAGATTACATCTGTGTGTAATATATGGCTACTCGGCATGGGTTACCTTGACTCAGGGGCTGGATTGAGGCAGCTGGGAGAGGAGGTAGCTAAGATGCAGAATAATGGGCGCCAAGAACTTAAGTAGCACAACAGTCATTTATTCGTGTCCCCAAGCACAGGGACCTCTCATACACATATTAACAACGTTGTACTATATTTTATACATGAATACAGTTGTTCCATCAGTGCCTACTCTTAACACTCAATTGAGGTACATAGTTGCTCTATGTAGGTGTCAGACCCATTCCCCTTTGTTGTTTCGGAACCATTTTTGGAATTAATCCGATTACTCTGGGCTCCTACGAGAATCCAGGCGGGTCTCTTCTGACTTGACCCAATACCTTTTGCCTGTTTGGGAACTGCCACTTCTATACAAAATGATGAGGCATATTAGCGCTGATCAACCGGCACCCAGGAGCCTTCTTTCCTGAGGCTCTCTACGTTGTACCGTATTCCTTGTCATTACTTATTCTGGATTCCATTCCTTCTTTCAGGGATCCTAACTTTAAGGGTACTGTCCCTATCTACAACATAAACAGGGGGGCCTGGCCTATACTATCAGTTTAGAAACATTACTCATCTACTTTCCCAGAAGCTCCTCTCCTGGAACCTAACTTTCTTGAATAGTCCCACTTCCTTAAATACCTGTATGTGACGTCTGGATCCCCATAGCTACCCAGGGTGGGGCCCAGCATACAACAGCTATATTAGTAGCCCTTCAGGTGTGTGTGTGGGGGGGGGGTAACAGCTACAATAAGGAAGGATTAGGATGTGTGGTGTGGGGACTCGGCAATAAGGCTGCACTGCACCTACATTAGCAACTCACGTTGCTTCATTAAAACCCTTTCCGTGCTGGTGTGTTGTGTGTTGAGCAAATATCTTCAAATGTGCTTTAACTTTCCTTCCAAATTTTTGAAAATGTGTTTTCACAATATTTTGGCGAAGTCAAATTGCTGAAAATCTCACAAATTGTGTCAGAATTGGGACAGTATCTGACAGCTCTGTGCTCTACTTTATGAAAACACTTTTGAAGTGAAACTTCCTTAGTGGCACCTCATTCGTGATGGGGCAAAAATGGATTGTGGAGACAGAAATGAAACGGATGTGACGTCAGTGCTGGCAATTGAGGCCGGGCTGTGTTCTGGCTCAGGCCGACCCCAACACTGACATCACACCCGCTCCACAAATCAGATGCCGCCGCTCCTAATGGCCACCGCACCCCCCACACAGCCGCTGACATGCGGCGGCGGCGAAAGCCGCCGGCGCCGCTCATAACGGCCGCCGTTCCCCGCCCGTTGCCTACTGCCGTGCCGCGCATGCGCGATGGCGCCAGTGACTCCAATCACCACGGGAGTGGGGAGGGGGTGGCGCGCAGCCGCTATCTGCCCCCGGCGGGTGCTAACTGGCGCCGTTACGCCGCCCGCTGCCATGGGCTGTGAGAGGAGGAGCCGCTGCTCAGCCTCTCTCCTCCCTCTTGCTTACCCGAGTCCCGCTGCTCTCCCGCACGGCTGCTGACATGCGGCGGCACTAGCCCCATGCGCCGCTCCCCCGTACCCGCTCAAAATTTACTCGCCACAGCTCCTGACGAGTGCCGCTCCCCCCACCCACCCACTGACATGTGGCGGCGCCGCTCAAAATTTAATCGCCGCCGCCACTCCGTGCTCCCCCACACCGGACGCTTACTCTGCATCTGATCTCAGACGCATAGGTTGTGGGCTATTTGCCCAAATTAAAGATGGCTGCCCTGCAGCAATTGCTGTGGACTGTGCATGCGCCGCAGATCTGTTGAGAGGACAAGGCGAAGACGCGTCTCTTCGGTCTCCAAGGTAACGTTTTAGTGGGCCAGGCGAGCTGCGCAGCCGCAGAGCGGCTGCTGAGGCAGAAAAGGAGAAGGGAAGAGCCTAGATAATTCAAGATGGCTGCGGATGCTCTGGTTGCTATGAAGCCTGGGAGGGGTAGGGTGCGAAACCCACACAACCTGGGACAGGGGTCCTCACAGGTAATGCAACATAGTGTGGGGGCCTGCTGGGGGGGGGAAGGGGGAGACTAGGGAGGGGGTACAATGGAGACCCCCTACATACAGGGGAAGAGCAAAGAGACCTTACAAGAACCAGTGACCCCATACATCCAGCTCAGGCTCCTTATAAAGGGTCAGTGACCCCATACATCGAGCTCAGGCTCCTTATAAAGGGTCAGTGACCCCATACCTCTGCCGTGTGCGCTGGCTGCAGCAGGACACGCCGCCGTGTGCGCATCTCCGCCAGGGGGAAGAGAGCGGGAGCTGCTCCGGTCATGTACCTCTGGGGGGGAAGAGCTGCTCAGGAGATTCAGGCAGAGCCCCCCGTGTCCGCAGCTCCACCGGGGGTTGGGGGAGGACACAGACAGAGAAAGACATACCCCACACAGAGAGAAAGACACACACATACACTGACAGACTGACACACATACACACAGACTGACACACATACATACACACACACTTACTGTCACAAACACACACACACACTGACTGACACACATACCTCCGCAGGGGGGCTGGCTGCTGTAAGACACAAAGCCTGCAGCTCTGCCGGGGGGGAGACTCAGACAGAGCCCCCCCCGTGTCCGCAGCTCCACCGGGGTGGAGAGAGTCAGGAGAGGGGGACAGGACACAGAGAGAGACATACACACCACACACAGAGACACACACACACACACACACACACACTGACTGACACACACACATCCAAGGAATTCAGTTACTATAAATATAGACGTGCAAATAGCTAAAACACGCGGTCAAACTTCTTTGTGTTTTGAAACATAAATTGTGTTTTGATTTTGAATTAAAAACATCACCATCACAAATACAATTTCTGTGACAAAAGACAAAGAAGTTTCACTTACTATGCGCGTGCACATCACACACAGCTTTTTTTTTGTTGATGCTAACTTACATTTTCTGTAATATTTATTGCGGTCAGACCAGTTTTTATTCATGATTTCCACTAACAGGAAGGAGTATTGCCTCAAATGTTTATGTATATTCTATGCTTTCCAAGGATAATTATTTTAAAAAAAGGGGTAAATGGTTTTAGATCATTTTGTAATCTGTACCATTTTTGCAGTCTGCACACTTTGATCAGTAGTTCCCCTGGAGTTTAGGAACACCATATAAGTTTAAATTCAGCTGTGCACCCACACAAATATTACTTCTAGGTTTATCCAAGATTTTTTTTCCCAATGTTTTAACTAGGTAAAAGCATGTGGAAATAAAACAGAACTGGAATCATTTGGGATTGAATCAAAACTTGTGTGAACCTTTATTTAAATTCTTCTAATCCTTGTGTTCAAACTTTAATCCCAATGCATTATGCTTTGCAAAAGTCCTGCATCTACATTATCTGAAAACATGGAAGAGAGTGAGGATGGTCATTGTGGTTAATTTTCCGTGGGTGTGTAAAGCTTTTACAGTATTCCATAAATGATTTAACAAGAGAACCTAGAAAGAAGCTCAGTTTTATCTTTGGAGAGAATTACTCACAGCTTGGTGACTCCAGTCAGGCCTAACAGGTTTATGCATGTTGAATTCTAAGTACATCAGACTCACAAGAAATGTATGTACTTTCTGTCAAGTGATGCTCCAGTCCTCTTTGAAACCTTTTAAATCCTCTGATAAATATTCAAGGGAAAACATGCATCTGTAAGGCCTGGGACATAGTA
>NC_134484.1:371900683-372028183 GCF_040206685.1 Ascaphus truei | reverse complement strand
CCATGTCGCGAGTTCCCCACCAGCAGGGGAATCCTCGCGAGCCGGTCCCGGTCCCCCCTGGCGGCATAGCTGACTACACGCTGTGGCGCGTCAGCCGCTAGGAGACACAAGAGAATGGTGTTTCCTAGCATTGACGTGTCACGTGGTGTGGCTGTGAGCCAATGGGATGGGGAGGCTTTGGGAGGAGGAGAGGCTTTGGGGAGCGAGGAGGAGTGTGGAGTGAAAGCAGGTGAGTGCCTGTCTGTGTGTGTGTCTGAGTGCATGCGTGCCTGCCTCTGTCTGTGTGTGTGTGTGAGTGCGTGAGTGCCTGCATGTGTGTGCGCGCTTGTGTGTGTGTGAGTGCCTGTGTGTGTGTGTATGTGTGTATGTATGAGTGCCTGCGTGTGTGTAGCAGCTCCAGCCCGAGTCCGTGGAGGGAGGGGGGGGAGAGTAGCAGCTCCCTCCTGCAGCCCGTGGAGGGAGGGGGGGGGTGAGTAGCAGCTCCCTCCTGCAGCCCGTGGAGGGAGGGAGGGGGGGGGGGTGAGTAGCAGCTCCCTCCTGCAGCCCGTGGAGGGAGGGGGGGGTGAGTAGCAGCTCCCTCCTGCAGCCCGTGGAGGGAGGGGGGGGGAGAGTAGCGGGTCCCTCCTGCAGCCCGTGGAGGGAGGGGGGGGTGAGTAGCAGCTCCCTCCTGCAGCCCGTGGAGGGAGGGGGGGGAGAGTAGCGGGTCCCTCCTGCAGCCCGTGGAGGGAGGGGGGGGAGAGTAGCCACGCCCCCCCTCCCTGTCAAACCTCCCACTCCCACCCACCTCCCGCTCCGGCTCCCGCTCCCTACAGACCGCATATCGCGGTCTGTGTATCTCAGCACACCACCTGTCAGCAGTGCGGGTGCGCTGACTCTGGGAGCGGGGCCTTAGCCTTAGGTACAGTCAGTGTCAAATGCTGCCGATGCTGCTTCTGATGGTGAGATATAGCTGCATGCAGCTCCTGGTGTCCTGAGCTCTCTGCTAATATGCACTGAAGGAACCATCCAGACTGGCATGAGCCTTCACCAGAACAATGAAAGACTGTCAAAACAGAACACACTGAAAAGCTGAGACACACTAAACACTGGAAATCTCAGTGCTAGTAAATACTAAGGGGTAAGGAAATAGCAAGGTATCTGTATGACAAATCTCAACTGTCAACCCAAATGAAATATAACATTCTTCTGTGTACTGGAAATATCTGATCTATACAAAGTCAGCAATATATCAGATTGTAAAATGCAGTGATCACAGTACTAATACAACCTCAGTGGTGCTGTGCTTGACTGCAGGAGAGAGCACAGTTATTTGAGCAAAGGACACTATAATAATGGTACTAATTTTACAAACATGGTGTATTCATGCAGAATATAAAGGGTGAGACTAAAAACACATATCAGTCACATGCACACTCACATGCACACTCACACGCACACTCAGTCACATGTACACTCACAGTCACCCGCACACTCACAGTCACCCGCACACTCACAGTCACCCGCACACACGAGGAATTCACACTTAGTGCAAATAGCTAATACAGGGGATGTGTGCCGAGCACTCGCATTCTAAGTCAAATTTATTTGCGTTTTGTCAATGAAATTGTATTTTGATTTTTAATTAAAACATCACAAATACAATTTCTGTGACAAAAGTCAAAGAAGTTTCACTTACTATGCGCGTGCACAGCACACACAGTTTTTTTTAAAACATAGATGACTCAGAGGTATTAACGATTGAATGGAAAACTAGATAGAGTGTAAAAAGATACATTTAATAAAAATATTTACAAACAAAGTGACAATATATCAAAAGACAATTGGTAAATATTTTTATTAAATGTATCTTTTTTTCACTCAACTTATTTTTCCATTCAATCTTTAATACCTCTGAGGCATCTATGCCTCGCTCCCTTTTTTTCAAATTTCAAAAGTTAATCACCCACGTGGGACGATAAAGGGATTATTTTACAGTCAATTCTTATGTGCCAGGAGGATCATTAGTACACCGGAATTGGGCCCCCAGAGACTAGACATTCATAAAAAGTTTGGTGACAGAGGTTACTCCACCACTCTTCTTCAATCACAGCGTAAAAAAGCTGAAATCCCAGCAAGGACTTCTCTACTTGATAGGGGTGCCTGAGAACAGAGATCTACTAGGTAATATTCCATCCCCTTTATTTCCACCTATGGTATATTAAGGGGCCACATTAAAAACATCATCCTGCAGTACTGGTACCTTTTGGGTTCTGATGACTCCCTGTCCATATCCCTTTTCGCTAAACCCCTTTTTTTCCATAAAAGGGGTATGAATCTAAGGGACCATCTTATATGAGTAGACCCAGGCGTATTTTTGGGTACCTCAAAGGTTGGTACCTACAGACGCTATAGCTGTTCCCAGTGTGTAAGCGTGCAGGAAGGTAACCTTTTTTTTCCACCCCCAATCTGGCAAAAAAAATGTATAAAAAAATACTATACACGTCTCTCTCATAGCATCGTCTATTTAATCAAATGCCCCTGTGGCTTGGGTTACGTGTGTGAGACCACACAAAGCTTCAAGAATCGGATAAGACCGCATAGGACTGCTATCCAGAGGTGTGACATGGAGGCCCAAGTGGTACACCATTTCACACTAGCTGGGCACAATGTAAACCAACTACGGTGCCACGTTATAGATGGGGTAGAGAGGAGTTGATATGGGGGCAATTTGGTAAGACGATTGCTGTAAAAGGTGTCTAAATGGATTAGTCTACTGGCCACTTTGATGACCGTGGATTAACACGGAGCTGGACTTGAGCTGCTGCTTCTGACAGGGGGGTGTAGAAAATTGACAGATGTCCTCTGTATGTTACTCCAGCCATATCAATAAGCTCCATTCTGACATACTTGACTCCCGGTGACCATTAGCCCCAGTCTTTGTTCATCCCAATATTGATGCGTTCTATCTACCCCTCTCCCCAGGTCCCTGCGTCCAACGGTCATGCCATTGTTCTCTATATTGACGTCTGTGGCTCATTCCTTTCATCCTGCTGTACACCTCGCAACGTGCTAGTGATCCATCCTTGATTGCAGTGGTTGTCACCCACCTCTACTTGGCCCTTCATTCTTTATGTCGTTCTTCATATGGGTTCCCTTTTCATATCAACTATTAGAGTAGTTCAATTGACCTATATCCTTCGAAACTATGTCTTTAGGGGCCTCAGGTGCTAGCAGAATATCTGGTCCTATATTGGTGTTACATTTATCCTCTATTACATACATTTCTAATTTAGTCTATAGATGACGTGACTAGAGGATGCTTTAATTATAGGATTCTTGCACTAACATCTGTAATCATGAGGTTTGACAATATGTCCATTACCTTTTACATGCCTTTTTCGAATCGTAGACGTATTTTGAGGATGTGTACTTATGAAATTACCCTTTCTTTTACTCATTCTCCTTTAAGGACAGGAGAATCTGTTTTTACCCATGGGTTGTCACAACAATGTACTCATTTCGTGTTTTCTAAAATAAAAGCGAACACGTGTTTGTATTTACAGTAGGTGTGTTCCTCTTTAATCTCATTCTCCTTTCTCTCCCCGCGCGTATTTGTATCTGCATGTGTCACCATGGTAACGGAGATGCTGCACTGATTCCCCTATGGCCGTACCAGAGGACGGATCATTTAACACGTGACGTGCTTTCGTCACGGCTTCTGGCGTGAGCCACCATCCAATTAACGCTGCCCCAATGATGTCATTTTGAGGGAGGATACTTAATAATAATAATAATTGTTTGTTCTTGTATAGTGCTGCTAATTTTTTTTTTTTTTTATTTCTTTATTTATTATCAACATTTTTATAGCAGTGAAAATACAACACAATATAATATACCTCAAAACCAAACATCACAATACAACATACAAATTATAATAATCATATATAGATTGTTAAACAATAAATACAAACAATCACAATACAAAAACAAAGCAAAATTAAAATAAAATCAGAGAACAAGTCAACTCCATATTTAGTAAACCCGTTTATCCCTATTTTTCTCATTTTGGCAGATGATTCCTCTCTCACATCTTAGAGTATAATATTACCAGTGACCTCTAACCACGGCCGCCAGAGAAACTCATATTTTAACCTTGTGTCAGTTGTTGTATATGAGAGTTGTTCCATCCTCATAACCTCCCATACTCTCGACTCCCATTGTCTCACAGTGGGCGCCACCAGTTTTTTCCTGTTTGCAGCTATAGTACATCTTGCTGCATTCAGCATATGTATTAATAGAGATTTCCTAATTCTATGCCCTTTGAACCCATCTCTGTTTAGCAATAGAATACTTGGGTCTTTTGGGATTCTAATCTTGGTTATATTAAAAATCTGCTTCACTATCCCATCCCAAAAACACTTTATTTTCTTACACTTCCACCAGATATGAAGCATTGTAACCACAAGGAGCCGACACCGGGAATTGAACCAGGTTCCCTTACTTCCAACTCAGTGCCAGTGTCTTTACTCGCTGAGCCACTCCTCCTCAAACTTAACAGACGTTGCCCGGCAGGGATTGCTAAGCATCTTCAGTTGCAGAATTTTTTGGACTCGATTGCATTTGTCCTTCCTGGTTGCATGTAACGTTATCCCCCCTATCAGGATCATTCTGCATTTAGGTGTTTGGTTAGCGAGGAGTCAAGTCTCACTTCTGTTTGGAACTGTAACTTTAGAGTGTTTGATTAGAGTATTTTTTCTCAGAGAGGGAGGCATATTTGAGGGCACTAAAGGAAGTACTACAGACTGTTTTTTTAATCTGTGGGAATGGGTCAGAAGGGCTCACCACCCAAAACGTTGCACCCATGTTGCCCTTTTTTGCTACCCCTTCTCCCTTTCCCTCCCCCTTTTTTGCTTTCCCCTCTCTCCCTTGTTTTCTTCCCCGGTTCTCCCCTTTTTAGACCCATCCCCCCGATTTTTGCACATCATTTGAATATTAGTCTGCTTTTTGGACTCATGTTTGCTCTCGGGTTTCTACTACTTACTCTGTGTATGTACTGCGTCTGCTTTCATTAATGTAGGATTATTTAGTTATATCTCTAAGGAAATTAACGCTGGCTATAGAGGTCTGCCGTCGATCGCCTCCAATCCTACTGTAGATTTCTCTGTGCTAACGAGATGTCATGTTTCTCCGTGAAACCCTTGTCAATGAAGTTACTGCCTGATCCAGAGTTCAGAAAGGCCTGTGTCTTGACCGCAAAGAATTTCCCGTTCAACTTAATGGACAGCAGCAACCTAGTAGGTAGACTAGAGGGAGAAATATGTAATGTTTCCAGCGTGATTCTCCCGTGACTCACTGGGATTTGGCATTTCCCGACTTATTGGAACAAAGGAGAACCTGATATCCGGCGATACCACAATACATACAGACCAGAACAGCATCCGCTCTGCTTCTCGTTGGCCGATAGCTTGTTACCACCGAGCTGCATAGCTTCTTCAGATTCCGGGGAATTGTCGGTAACAGAAGCTGCAGTGGGAGCATGAAAAGAACGAGTACTTCCTGTGCGCTGGGCTTTCTTGGCTTTCCTCTCCTGTAGCAGCTGATCCATGCATGGAGCGATGATATCTTCTAAATCTGCAGGATGTTCCAGCACGGCGAATTCATGCTTGAGACTCTCAGCAAGGCATTGCCAGAATACCTACAGTGAGAATCCGGAACTCTACTGCGTAGCGGACCACCGATCGACTACCTTAAGATATATGCAGGAGATAAGAGGCAGCCATTACGTTGCGTCCTTGAGTGTCGAAGACCCTTCAGAGCTCCCGTGTGACGTGAGATAAGTTATACGTGGGATCTGGTCTTTGCTTCCAGGTAGGTGATATTTTGCTAAAACTAACCAGGTTCAGAGTGATGTAGCTATGGTAAATACAAATGATACAAATGATCAATTTACACATACCTCATTAAAAAAAAACCTTCGAAATTTTATCCGAGCTATTACAAAGGTCCATACCTGGAGACATTCCAGAAATTAATTGAGGAGGATCTAAAAACAATAGACGATAAGAAAAAATAAAAGAAGACCAAATTTGTCTAAAAAGGAAAGAGAAGTTTTAGATCACCTCTCTGAGAACAAGGAAATAGTAATAAAACAGGCAGGTAAGGGGGGAGGTGTAGTTATTTTAGACACAACAGACTACATAGAAGAAGCAGAAAGGTTATTGGGAGATACAACCACATATAAAAAGCTAAAATCCAACCCCAATATAACATTTACACAAGAGATGTTGACTCTGCTGGACGTTGGTTTAAAGAAAGGTATTCTTTTGAAAAAAGAATACGACTTTATTAAGACAGAGAATTCAAAGATGCCTGTCTTTTATTACCTCCCAAAACTACATAAGTCATTAACCAAACCCCCCGGTAGGCCTATAATTTCGGGAATAGGCTCATTAACGCAAAATTTATCATCTTACAGACACACTATTACAACCCTTAGTAAAGAAATTACCATCATACTTAAAAGACACCATTCAGGTAATACAACTTTTGGAACAAGTTGTTTGGCAACCAGATTTTCTGCTAGCTACTTGTGACATCACATCCCTCTATACTTGCATAGACCATGTGTAGGGCTGTGATGCCACAATATATTGTCTGAATAAACATGCAAGAATGGTCCCAACACAACTAGAATTTATAATAGATGGGATTAAATTTATTTTAAATCACAATGTTTTTTTGTTTGGGGGAGACTATTATCTTCAAACAAGGGGAACCGCGATGGGCACTAGGTTTGCCCCCAGTTACGCAAATCTCTTCCTTGGATGGTGGGAAGACCAAGTTATTTGGGCTAATAAGATCTGGGGAACAAGCCTGGTGCTCTATCGTCGGTATATCGTTGATATTATCATCATATGGAAAGGGGATTCTACATCATTACAAGAATTTTTTAACACGATTAATCAGAATACTTTTAACCTAAATTTTACTTACAATATTAACCCATTACAAGTAGAATTCTTGGATTTGGAGATTTTTATAGAATCAGATGACATCAATACACGAACACATTTTAAATCAGTTAATTGTAATAATTTTATTAAAGCAGACAGTTGCCATTGTAGAGGGAGAAAGGGGGTGGCCCGGTATTAAAGGGGTTGCACCCCATTTGGCCACCCCTGACCCCACCAGGGAGACAAGGGGTTAACTGGACTGCGGTCCGGAAATGTGATTTCACCCCTGTTATAACCTGTAAATGTGTATTTTCCTGTTTCCCCTCTGTTATTGTACATCAGTGTCAGCATCGCACACACACTAGAATCCATCCGGGAGCACAAGGGTTAATAGTCCGTTAATACTGTGTCTCAAGGTATGGACAAAGCTTCAGCGAAATTCCTTTGCTATCAGGATGACAGATGGCCCTAGAGTCCCAATGGCTAGAACTTAAGTTTTGTTCAAAAGGTTTTATCACCCTGAGGGTGGAGGAGGCGCATACCATAGCAGTTTTTAAGTGTCCCACTTATCACTGTCCAACACAGGTTATCTTGTCCAAGATCCGGAGGGGTAGCTGGGCTGGCATTCCATTTGCACATGTGGGGCCTCAGAAAGGAGACCCCAGAGTTCTACTGCACATGTGCCAGCTAGCAGAGGGGCCTGTCCTAAAATGTGTTCCCCCATCAAAGATTGGCTGGAGATAATTGCAAACCAATCACAGGTTCTTAATGTTACAGATAGAGGGACAAAAGGTTTATAACCTGCTGTTCCCCATCTATCCTTTGTCTTCATTTTTGGTCTTCATGCAAAGTCTTCATTCGTTTTCGTTTGCTGATATGGTAACCTGATCTCACCTGAATGATTTCCTGACTGCTGAGAGAAATGCTACATCATACTTCTCATTCCCCAACCCCAATGTAAGTGTACTTCTTGTTTGTTACTGCATTATCTGTTGTGTTCACCTTTATTCTAAGGAATAAATACAATTTATTATATCTTAAGCCTCGTTCAGTTCAAACCCAATTATTTTTGTGTAATATTAATAAGCCTGTGGAAGCTATCGTCACAGCCATAAAAAGTATTGGCTTGAAAATGTCCCATATGGAGAATTCAGACGGTTAAAACGTAATTGCACAAAAAAAGAAGATTACGAGAGACAGATTGTGCCTATGAAGGAAAGATTTTTAGAGAAAGAATATAAAATAACTACAATAGAAACAGCAATCGATAAAGTAGGTAAGCTAAATAGAGCAGATATGCTAACATATAGAAAAAATGAAACAGAGAACCAGATTGGGAAAAATGTTATTCCTTTCATAACTACATTTAGCACACAAGCAAACCAAATTAAGGGTATTTTAAAAAAGCACTGGCACATTATGAAACAAGATCACTGGTTAAAAGAATTAATAGGTGAGAAACCTGATGTGATTTTCTCCAAAGCACCTAATTTAAAACAAAAATTGGTGCCCAGTTATCTCCCCCAAAAACAGAACCAATGCTGGCTGAATAAACTTTCCAAAGGCTTTACGAAATGTTTAAACTGTAAAGCCTGCAGGAATAATGTACAATTAGGTACAAAAATTATCTCTTTTAACAGTTCCATATCATTAACCAATTATCATATTAAATCAAATATCACATGCAATAGTAAAGGGATAGTTTATGTCCTACAGTGTGGATGGAATTTACAATATGTAGGGAGAACAATACGGAAATTAAAAACAAGGATAGGAGAACACATTAGGAACATTACCATTGGCCTGGAGACCCATAGTGTGTCAAACCATTACAAAAATATACACAAGAAGAATCCAGCTTGCCTTAAATTTTGGGGTATAGAACAGGTTAAAGCAGATTGGAGGGGGGGTGACTTCATTCAAAAGATATCCAAAAGAGAATCATTTTGGATTTTTACTCTCCAAACCCTAACACCCAAAAGGCTAAATTTAGAGATGGAAGTCACTGCATTTATTTAAATCATCCCCGTCTAAGACATCTTAGTTGATTTTTCTTTTGTCTGTGAACATTTGTCTAGTATTAGAATAATATGGAAAGATAATATGATTATATATGAGTTTTAAATAAAATATTTAAATTATGTTTTTAATATGAAGTTAAGATAGAATTGATATTTTTGCCATATATATGTGTTTAATATGTTTATTAGTGTCGAATTGATTGCAATAAGGCTGTTTTTAAAGTTGTAAAGAAGGAGAGCAACAATGAAGTAAGAGTTGATTGGACAGATTAAAGTTTTCAGGATACAAATAGTGCTGTTAACCCGTATGGATCAACGTCACTGAGGAAGCTAATTTGCGAAACGCGTCTGACGAACTTTGGACAATACAGGCCACCGTACAGAGGAGTAAAAGCTCAATCCCAGTTTGGACAGCACTACGACCAGAGCGCATGCACGTGCGCGGAAGGCGAGAGCTGAGACAAGGAGAATACAAAGCGTGAGGAAATCCGGTCTGTGCACGAGTACCGGAAGACCTACACTGGCGACACACTTTATTCGAGCTCGGCTAGTCCCACGAATTCGTGTATACCCGGGTGTATTGAGGTTTGTGACTGTTTTCTGCCCGAGTACATTGAGGTATTTTCCAGGCAGGGATTGAAGCATTTTATTCCCGCTGGCTGCAATACTGCACAGTATATATATATATACTGCATTACAATTCATGAATTTATGCCATCTGGTAGACACGCGAAGCATTGCAGCCTATTAAATCCTAATCATTATCATTTAACAGATCAGCCGCCCGTCAGCCAGGCATGAACCCAGGCTGGGAAGGCAAACACAACGGGGCTTGTCAGAGGTGAGGAGCGGCGCATTCCAGGTATCTGCCAGGTACATACTGGGTATTTGCTCGAATAAAGTGTGTCGGTGCAGTACCGCTGCCGTTTACCAACCCTCCTGCAACAACACCAAACCAACTGGAGCAGAATCCATCCTCTACTCTATGCCATTATTTGTTGGCCGTTTGTGAGTTCCCAATCTCTTTTTAATATCGTTTGTTTATTAAACAGTGTTATACTATGTTCCCTTCTCTTTCCTAATTTTGAGGTAATACCCAGAAGTCCTCCCTACCACTACGAAAGATCCCCTATCCCTATGTAAGTGTGTTCCCAATATACATCTATATACTTGCTACTGTACTCTAACTACTCCTGATTGTGGTCCCCTCTTTCTATTTACATTACATGTGTCCCGGAGTCACAAGTGGAAGCAAGCGCCGGAGGATCCCCCCGCTTTCTAAGGTAGGTGATGCCCATGCCAAGGCTTCATCAGTTAACAAGGACATGATATATGCGATTTTGAACGCTGAGACACAAAACGAGAAGGGGTAAGTTCAAACTGAATAAAATATTGATTTGGAAACCCAAGACAGCTGAGGGGGTCTCCGCCATAGCGATTAGGTGTGGTGAGTCGGAGTTTGGAGATGGAGTGGGTAGAACTCGGTTCCGGGTCAGCCGCTGCTGGGGAAGCAGTATTAATTGGTGCACGCTGTAACTGGTATCAAGACTATTAATAATGTAGGCATCAGCTGTTGAGGTGAAGTTAAAATTGTTACTATTTATATGATTTACAAATGATTCAACAGATTCTGAGTCGCCATCCCAGACACACAGTATATCGTCAATGAAACACCCCCAAACAATAACCTTGGATATAAATGGATTATTGTACCACATAAAATTCTCCTCCCAATGTCCCATGTACAGATTCGCGTAGCTTGGGGCAAACCGAGACCCAATAGCTGTACCGCAAATCTGCACATAGAACTGGGATAAGAAAATAATTATGGGTGAGGATGAATTTCATTGATTTTACAACAAACTCCTTATTACCCGAATGTAAATCCATATCCTTATTTAGATAATTTTGAATTGCCTCAACCCCAAGATAGTGTGGTATATGTGTGTAGAGTGACGTCACATCGAGTGTAACCCATCTATACGTATCTTTCCACTCCACATTTTTCAATAAATTAAGAACTGATGTTGTGTCCTTAATATAGGAGGGAAGTGTGTAGACATACTTCTGTAAGAAGTAGTCCACATACTGGGATAAATTTGATGTTATCGACTGAATACCAGTCACAATTGGTCTTCCTGGTGTGTTTATTAAACATTTATTCACCTTTGGGAGGTGGTAGAAAATGGGGATCCTCAGATTTTCATTAAATAGAAAATCGTACTCTGCTTTATTTATAACAGTCTGTCCAAGTGCATCATCAAGGAGACTCCTTAACTCTCCTATGAAGCCTAATGTAGTGTGAGGATTGGACCTCGGCCCCACCCGGTGATGCATTGGGTGACGCCCCTCGCGCATGCGTACCGCAATACTCCTGCCAAAACCGGACCTAGGCACAGACCCTGCACCGCCTACTGCGAAGCAACAGAGGACGCTCCTGTCTCCAATACACGGCGCCGCCGCATTACTAGAAGTACACGAGGGGTTAATGCTGCCAACTACTCCTCACCTGCACTTCCCCCCTATCAGTGGACTGTATATGTCTATGGGGCGGTTCCCTTTCGTTACCTTACAGCTGTGTGCTTCCTTTACCATTGGCTATCTGCCCTTTAAGTACTGACCCAGTCCTCCCACAAACTGGCTGAGCATAAATTCTGGTTTGTGTACTCATGCTTACTGCTTGCTGTTTCGTTGCTGTTACTATGCCTTGCCTGACCTTTTGTTGTGACCCCTGCTCGTACTCGGACTTCTCTCTTCTGTGCCCCCGCGACTTCGGCTCGCTTCTGGATTCCCGCTCTCTCCTCGACTACGGATTACGACTTCTCTCGTCTCTCCAACCCTTGACTACGGCAAGTACCACAACTTACCCAAACTCTCCTACTCTGACCTGGCTACATGACCCTGACTCTGCAATCTGGACCTGATCTTGCGGTTGTAGGGCAGTGGTTATATACATCCCAACCTCAGCCTCGCGGTCTAGTCTCATTTGTGGTGATCACACTTTACATGTAGGATCACTCTTGATCCTACTGTAGAAGACTGGATCTTCCAAGAGCCTTAAAGCTTCTTTTTCATAATCAGAGCGATTTTGTAAAATAACTCCACCTCCCTTATCTGCCTGACAAATTATAAGATCTTTATTCTCTTAAACTTTTTAACTTTTTATATTCCTCTCTATTTAGATTCAGTTTGTTTTTTTTTTGTTTTTTAAACAACTAACCATATTTGAGAATTCATTATTAACAAAATTAAAAAACGTATCAATAAAACTCTCTTTGGAGTATGCCGGATAAAACGTTGACTGTGTCCTAAAATTAGTATGATGACACACATCCACATCAAACTGTACTAGGGGTGTGTCAGCTATATCAATAGCATTGGATCCTCACCGGAGCCCTGTGCAGCCTGTTTAAAGAACTTCTGCAGTGACTGCAGCAGGAGAACCGTGAGAACAGCTGATATTCACCAGACGTATTCGTTTTACCACCAGAGTGGTAACATGTACCCTGAACATGCCCTGTCCAACTAATTTGTCCTTGCTGTACGTGCATCTTATCACTTTAATATTTATAATTATGTTTAATATTTTACACTGAGAGATTGTGCACTGTCTCTTTTTCTTCACATGTGATCTCTATGGTGTTGAGCCATTAATACTGACGAGTAGCAGACTATCTCTTCATCACTTAAAAGGTTACAAAGTATTTTTCCTTTGGTGACTTAAATGTTCTTATCGCTGGGTTTTTTATAAGAATTTAATTAACCACTGGTCATATTCACATACGATCTATACAATTTGTGTGCAGTTTATTTTATATTCTTTATTGATCCCAACATGTGTCTTTCTCGGGCAATAACTCCAATCCCTTGGATATCACCTGTGGTGTCCCGCAAGGCTCTGTTCTGAGACCCCTAGTCTTCTCAGTGTTCATTAATGATCTTCCTACAGCTTGTAAGGAAGCTTCAATACACATGTATGCAGATGACACAATCTTATATGCACACAGCCCTAGCCTCTCCGACCTTGAACACATACAGTACTTCAATCTGACTTTTTGAAACTTGAAAATTGGATTTCCCAAGACAAACTGTTTTTAACACTGACAAGACTGTAACAATGGTATTTGGGACCAAGGTTAAATTTTTAAAGCTTCCAATATCTGAGCTCCAGATCAGAACCAACACTAATACCACCCTAACTCCTGTTACTAGTTTTAAATACTTGGGCATATGGTTTGACTCCCAATTAACATTTGGGATGCACATTCATACCCTGACATCCAAAACCTATGCCAAACAAGGTGTACTTTACAGGAACAAATCCTCCCTAAGTCTGCTGGTCAGGAAGCGCATCACACAGCAGATGCTGATGCCTCACACAGCAGATGCTGATGCCAATTATAGACTATGGGGACATAGTATATGACACAGCAACCCAAACGCACCTTGGCAAACTTGATACCCACTACAACTCACTATGACGCTTTGTCCTCCAAAGCAATTACAACACACATCACTGCAAAATGCTCAAAAACTAGATTGACCATCACTTGAGTCTAGGCGCAAAGTTAATCTTTCCTGTCTTGCCTTCAAATACTTTCTGGGCAAACTACACGCCTATCTGAACAAGCTCCTCACCCCTACCACATGCAGCACTTATCATCTGAGATCTGACTCCAAAAGACTGTTCATGGTCCCAAGGTTCAACAAAATATCCGGCCGCTCCTCCTTCTCCTACAATGAACCCCACTACTGGAACAATCTACAAGAGACTCTCACAGCCACCACCAGTTCTTTCAAAACTAAAGCGGTCTCACATTTTAATCTGGTCTGTAACTGTTACGACTATAATATATATTATCTTTAACTGTGCATGCAATGTCTTGTATATAATGTATAACCCTGTTCACCTAATGTAACCATGTATTTGTCATCATAGCTCTATGCCCAGGACATACTTGAAAACGAGAGGTAACTCTCAATGTATTACTGCCTGGTAAAACATTTTATAAATAAATACAAATGCCAATTAAAGACTATGGGGACATAGTATATGGCACAGCACCCCAAACTCACCTAAGAAAACTTGATACCCTCTACAATTCAATTTGTCGTTTCGTTCTCCAATGCAACTACAACACACATCACTGCAAAATGCTCAAAGAACTAGATTGGTCATCACTTGAGTCTAGGCGCAAAGTTCATCTTTCCTGTCTTGCCTTCAAATACTTTCTGGGCAAGCTACCCGCCTATCTGAACAAGCTCCTCACACCTAACACACGCAGCACTTAACTGAGATCTGACTCCGAAAGACTGTTCATGGTCCTAAGGTTCAGCAAAGTATCCTGCCGCTCCTCCTCTTACCGTGCACCCCACAACTGGAACAATCTCCTGGAGACTCTCAAAGCCGCCACCAGTCTAAGTTCTTTCAAAACTAAAGCTGTATCACATTTTAATCTGGTCTGTAATTGTTACATAAGCCTATAACAGATATTATCTTTAACTTGCATGCAATGTCTTGTATATAATGTATAACCCTGTTCACTTAATGTAACTATGTATTTGTTACCATGTATTTGTCATCATAACTCTATGCCCAGGACATATTCGAAGACGAGTTCGTATGTCTCAATGTATTACTTCCTGGTAAAACATTCTATAAATAAATAAATATATCTCCAACATTTTCAACTTTAAAATTCCTGTGGGCTTCTTCAAAAACCTATTGCCATTAATACATCTTTATTCGCTCCAGAACGGCACCGGTGTTGCCTTGCTACCTGAACAGTTCGTATAGATTTTTTATTTCATGTGATACCATCATTGTTCACGTTGTTGAAGTGTCCCTCCCCCCCAGCCCCCCCTCTCCTTGCGGCGGCCCGACGTGAGGTGCGGGACGGTGCTGAAGTGCTGCAGGCTGCCAACACCATGCTCTCCCGCCCACATGAGACGCCACCCACCAGTGACATGCTCCACCGCCCACAGGACATGATGCCCTGATGTAGGTAGGAAGTGGTAGCGGGGTGCACCCGCCGGGGGGGGGGGGGGTTTGTACTTGTGCCGCCTGTCCTGGCACTCCCTTCCCCCCGGTCCCCTTGATGCGGGAGATGGGCCCGGGGGCGGGAGATGGCCCAGGGGGCGGGCAGTGGTGGCTGTGTGGTCGCTGGCGGGCTAGGGGAGGCGGGGAGCCCCCTGCTCAGATCGTGGCCTTTCCTCTCTCCCCCTTCCCCCTCCAGTCACTCACATACGTCGCAGCCTCTGTAATCCACTGTGTGTATATGTGTGTGTATCTGTGTGTGTATCTGTATCTGTGTGTGTGTGTGTGTGTGTGTGTGTGTGTGTCTGTATCTGTGTGTGTGTATCTGTATCTGTGTGTATCTGTATCTGCGTGTGTGTGTATGTGTATCTGTATCTGTGTGTGTGTGTGTGTGTCTGTATATCTGTGTGTGTGTGTGTGTGTGTGTATCTGTATCTGTGTGTGTGTGTGTGTGTGTGTGTGTGTGTGTGTGTGTGTGTGTGTGTGTGTGTGTGTGTGTGTGTGTGTATCTCTTTGTGTGTGTGTGCGTGTGTGTGTGTGTGTGTGTGTGTATCTTTATCTGTGTGTGTGTGTGTGTGTGTGTATCTGTATGTATCTGTATCTGTGTGTGTCTGTGTGTGTATTTGTGTGTGTGTGTGTGTGTGTGTGTGTGTGTGTGTATAGGGGAGAGTGTGTGTGTCTGTGTATAGGGGAGTGTGTGTGTGTCTGTCTGTATGTATCAGTGTGTGTGTGTGTGTGTGTGTGTCTATGTGTATCAGTGGCCGTGTGTGTGTGTGTGTGTCTGTGCAGGCCAGCAGTGGCTGTGGCTGTGTCTGTTCAGGTCTAACTGTGTGGGTGTTTGTGCGTGGTCAGTGTCTGTGTTGGTCTGTCTGTGTGAGTGTCTGTAGGTCGTGACTGTGTGCGTCTGTGCAGGTCAGAGAGAGAATGGGGGGGGGGGAAAGAGAGAGAATAGAGGGGATTGGGAGAATATATGAAATCTGTATGGACATTCATAACTGTTTTATTTTACCTATAGGCGATAACATTTTTAGTGGGTCACGAAGGAGAAGTTCAAAAATAACCGGGTCACGGAAAAAAAAGTTTGGGAAACGCTGACTTAGAGTGTAGGATCACAATAAAAACATAAAAACATAACTCCAAGAATGGATAGTACTCACTGATTGTAGATGTTTTTGGCTCCAGGGCGTGCATCCAGCATAAAGGAATAGCAGCAATGTACTGTAATCCACAGTGGAGAGATGCGGTGCACAGCATGCAAGGGAGGGAAAAAAATGGTGTACAGCACATCCAAAAGGATTAAAAACGATTTATTTTGTGGGTGACAGAGGAGACATCAATTGTAGATGGGTTAAGGAAAAAAACTCTGACGCGTTTCGGGCGTAGCTTGCCCTTTGTCAGAGAGTAATACTTTTTGCCAGGTTATGACAGATCCAATGTGATCATTCTTCCTGTAATTATACAGGTTAATAAGAATTTTAACCCAGGTGAGTGTTTGGACCTGCTTCGGTCATGCCTTATAAGAGGCAGCAGGCTTAAGACGCTTTGGCCAAAGGGTTAAACTAACTGACCCTTTTACAAGAGAATATATAGGTATTGCACTGTGTATTTTTGTCACATTGGAAGTAGCTTTGGGCATTTTTGTTTTTTGTTGTATACATT
Source organism: Ascaphus truei (assembly GCF_040206685.1). Lineage (NCBI taxonomy): Eukaryota > Metazoa > Chordata > Amphibia > Anura > Ascaphidae > Ascaphus > Ascaphus truei. Next base: position 372,011,534 of record NC_134484.1, on the reverse strand, counting down.
TAGCCACGCCCACTGGCACTCCTTTTGACACTTATATGCATATATATATTATGTGGTAATGGTTGGGGTTTCTCAGAGCTTGTTGGGAATCTGTGTATTTTGTGAACTGTGTATTAACCCTTGTCCCAAATGCAGGTCACGTGCTCACAGGTTTGCCATACGTGACAGGGAACTTGACTTTCTCTATAAAATTATCTTGCGCTTTTGTGTCTATATTGCTTTTACTCTAAGTTTTGGTAACATTTTTGGAATATGGTATAGGCAAACTGGGCCGCTCCCTCTTAGTAATACAATCAATACTAGAAAACAATAATAAAAACCAATAAAGGCTGAAAGACCAACGTGTAATACTGGCCCAAAGTGTGTAGTTGCTGCTCAACCCCAAGGAGGATCTTCCCACGAACCTCGTGATAGAATATGAAAAAGAAAGAACAGGGGGCGCAAAACAGATAGGAGTGCAAAGTTAGATATGGCACAAACACATAATTAGTGATCAATAGTCACAGTGAAAAGGATACATATAATGTATAATATAGTATATTATTGTACTCACACGGCCAGGTGTGGTACTGAATTCAGGAAATGGTATCTTTATCTGTGGTGTTTCTTTTCTGCAGTGGTCAGCTTTTGTTTCCTTTCCTGATTTGTTAACAGTACAGCTGCACAGGTATTTTTTCCATTACTCGTGCCATATGCATATGACAGAAAATAACAACAACGCAGGTACAAATACTGTACAAATGTGTAATTTTATTGAAGTTTAAAAAGTGAGTAACAGTTAACACATGTAGGTGACCGCCTCCGGTGAACACAGCCGACTTCTGCACTTCGATGCAGTGCTCTCCTGTTCCCGCGTCCGGTGGTCAGGACTGCAATCAAGGCGCTTCAACAGGCTACGGTAGCCGTGTGCAGTCAAAAAGATGCAGGTCCAGGTCCTTGCATGATCAACGCGTTTCGCATGTGGTAATGCTCCGTGAAGGCGCTTAGGCAGGCTACGTTAGCCGTGTGTGGTCAAAAAGATCCGGGTCCTTGCATGAACAACGTGTTTCGCATGTGTTAATGCTTCGTCGGGTGGTGAAGCATTACCACATCACCACTATCCTTTTTCTTTATCTTTTCTATGTTATAAAATAAAAAATAAGAATAATTGGTAATTAAAAGAATCAACAACAAAAATGTAAATATATAGTCTGGATATGGAACATATAGAAAATTGTAAAGAAATCATATAGAGAAGATAATTGTATTTGCTAAGATAGATATATTAAAAATGTAAATGGATAAATATTGTTCTTTTATCAAAATTGTATATGTAAGATGTTAATGTAAAATAATAAAAAATTTTGAAACAAAAAAAACAGAGAGAGAGATAAACAGACAATGAGGCATAGACAGACAGACAAGGCAGCACAGAGAGGGAGAGACAAGGAGGCATAGCGAGAGAGACAAACAGACAAGAAAGGAGTGAGAGACAAACCGACAAGGAGGCAGGGAGAGAATGAGGCACAGAGAGAGAGAAATAAATAATCACAAAGAGCCACAGAGAGTGAGACAAAAAGAGAACGACAAGGAGACACAGGGAGACAAACACAAGGAGGGAGAGAAAGTGACTTTTTAACACTCTTCATTATACTAAATACATTTTAACTAAAAAAAACTTAACAAAAAAATAAGTTACATATTAAATCTCAACTCCTCATCTTCTGCAAGACTACCAACAGCATTTCTCACGCACCATTTCTTAACAAACATTTGAAAATTACTGTACTTTGCATAAAGAACAATAATCAATCCGAATTCTGGACACAACCAAAATTTTGAAAAAAAACAAAGGGCATTTATAAGTCCAACACCAAGCTCTTCATTATTCCTAGATTTTAAAATTGCAAGCTTTTCCTGATCAAGAAATGTGTGAGGTAAATTAAAAAACTCTTCTTAGAGTCGTACTGTACACCCAAAATCAACACTTGTTTAGAACAAGGTAGATGCAAACTAAAAAAAAAAAACTAATTCTCACATAAATCTAAAATAGGTTCCAATCTGGCACAGTCACTAAATAAATGAAAACCTGTTACAGGAGCTGCACAAAATGGACAAACAGGAGAAACACTGGAATCAATACGATGTACCATGTAGCAAACGCCACTACAAGTCCCCTGATCTCTTGGGAATAAGTAACTTGTACAAAGTTCTCCATGCTGGACAGTGAGACTCACCAATAGACAAATGCTGCCTTCATTTTGTATCAACTAAGCCATTTAAAATATGAAAATGGCGACCCTTTACTGATAGAACATACAAATCTTTCTTTCCAACAGACTGAAAAACCAGCCCCTCCACTTTAGTCAGAGTCAACAAAAACTCCTGGTTGCTTACACTTCACCCTCCACTGCAGGGGAAAAGAAAAAATAAATAAAGGTTTCCTTCGTTAGGAAAAACACGATCTACAGAACACGGATATAGAAGATCAAGAACCTGACATGGCAGTTTATCCATAAAATCTTGTAAACATTTCTCAACAAACCGAATTGACCTAATGTGAAGCAATGTCTTGGGGACATTTCCAAGTAAACTTCTGAAAATCAATGAGGCGACACACTTTAGTTATCTCAGCCTTAATAAGCGTAGAGAAAAAGACTATGGGGCCTATGCAGAGAGCAGCGAATTTTAAAATTGGCGAGTTTAATAAAAAGTAGCTTTTTTGGAGAGTTTTATTCTCCATATGCAGAAATGTGCGAATTCTGCTATGTTTAACATGAATGCGTGTGGCGAGTTTAAATTGGCGAGATGCGCGCTGCAGAAATGTGTTAAAAAAATTCGCACCTTTTTTTTTCCTTTGCTATGGCCGCGAGCGGCAGTTTCTTGCCAACTTTTCCTGGCGAGGCAAAAAGGAGACAATCTCGCCATTTTATTGGCGCGAACAGCTGCTAGATGCCGTTCGCGCCTCTCTGCATAAGGATATTTTTAAAACTGGCGAGATGGAGGTTCTCGCCAGCCGCGAGGCGAGTTTTAGAAATAGAAAAAAAAAATTGGCGCGTTTTTCGTAACTCGCCATTTTCTGCTGTTTTCTGCGCGATTTTCTCCAAAAAATGGCGAGTTTTGAAATAGCGCTGCTCTCTGCATAGGCCCCTATAATTTTTGAAGTACTGAGACGGAAATAATGGATTAAAAAACAAAAGCTCCTGCAAAAGCCAAAAAACACATGTCACCCCATACAACTTTTACCATCCTCCAAGTATAAAAGAGAGCGTTATAAAAGGGAGGTTAAATAGTATGATCAAAACCAACAGGGTTCATTAAAAACAACTGTATCAAATCCAACCCCCCCACTCCACTTTACAAAAAAGAGCAAAAGCAAACTCTCTCCCTCGCAAAATAACAATCTCTGAACCTCCTTTAGATGGAAAACTGCCACTCGACTAATTAAGTCTATGAGCCCCCGTCCACCAGGTAAATACATCACACTATGCTTTAACCAATGGTTACTATCCCAGAAAATAAAAAAAACACATTTCGTGTCAAGTAGGCCTGCAGGAGTTTCAAGATATACAAGTTTATGGTACAACATAGAGGCTACCAGATTATTCATCACCAGCACCCTACCACGGAAAGACAACGGAAGACGCAACTTAGCTTTCATTTGACTTGGGAGGCTGCGAGGGAGCTCCCCTTCACCCCAAGTACCCAGAACTCCACATAAATAACGACAAGTCGAGGTCTGGGGGTACAAGGCCGCAGCTTTTGGATTTAACCATTAACTAATTGGTAAGTGTTTCCCCTGCCAGAGCACGCACTCAAAATTCCGGGAGCGAGTGGGTTCCCGGAACTAAAGTTTAAATGAGCCCAGCGCACTCGCCACTCACAGCCCCACTGGGCTTTACCAGGTACGGAGCCCTTTCTGGCAAGCATAAGCACACTTGCCTCCTAACTGCCGCACCGACAGAGGCAACAACCACCACCACATTTTGACCCATAGGGGTAACAAAACTGAGACTTAGCTCCCCTCCTTCAAGGAACTTCAGCCCTTATTCTCATATTGCTTATTTGCGTACAATTTTTTTTTATAATAAACTTCAAAATGGTAACAACCACATCATCAGCAATATACGGAAAACAGGGACGGGTGGGCGGGAATTGATGGCTGGGCGCAGACTGACAGTCAGTCTGCGCCCTGCTAGCTGTACTAAATAAACTCCCCTGTCCCCCAGATGAAACAGGATACTGTCCTGCGCTCAGGTATACAGTCTAAGCACCCATATGTGTCAATGTGCGTCAATTGAGAGCGGAGTATGAAGGGCAGATGCGGACCACAGTTACAATCGGGGCTGGGAGGGACATCCCTTACCTCTATGTGCTCCTCGATCAGGGTCCTGCTTTCTTATATCCCCCGTTTCTCCCGCGTGCGCCCGTAGATAGAGTATGAGCTGGAGTAAGAGAGAGTCCGGCGCTACTGCGAGCGGCACAAATCCATGCGACTTCCGGTTTGCAATAGAAAAAACGCGTTGAGGGGGAGGCTGAGGTTTTACCTGGATTCCATGTGTGTTTCGTTGGAATAAAGTTTTTTCTATTGCAAACCGGAAGTCTCATGGATTTGTGCCGCTCGCATTAGCGCCGGACTCTCCCCTGGCCCCCACCCTTCGATGGCACTACCCCCATCACCAAAGGCAGGGGGGAGGGGGAGACCAGGCAGCAAAGGAGGAGGAAAGAGGGGAGCCTGGCCCCCTGGTCATGGTGCCAATGGACCCTCCAAAAGAGGGCTCACCAACCCAGTGGGGGCTCCCGTCTAACCTCCCTTCATCCTGTGAGTCCCCTGCTCCAGTAGGGGTTCAAGTGTAGTCCCCCTTACTCTCATTGGGCTCAAGCGTAATCCCCACTTCTCTCAAGTGGGTTCAAGTCTAGCCCCCTACCTCCATGGGGGCTCAAGTGAGTCCCTCCCCCATGGGGGCTTATATGGGTTTTTGCTTGTAATACTGTATTTGTAACGTCAACTCCACCCACTGGAAAGTTACTGAGCCAGGAAGACAAAGGACTTTGAACCCAAAGCTACATTCAATCTGAAGCCCTTCAGTGTACATCTGCGTCACCCCAAAAGCATACAGCCTTTGGCGCAGCCGAAGGGCAGCTAAAGGGTGTGAGCCATTTGGTGATGTTAAAGTTTCTCTATTTCAATCTGAAACTCACCAGACTTTTTTTTACCCTGTACCCAATTTTCCAACTCTACCTGTCCATGAAATGTCTGTGAATTGACTGTATAACCCTGTTCTTTTAATGTAACCATGTATTTTTTATAACCCTGTGCCCAGGACATACTTGAAAACGAGAGGTAACTCTCAATGTAATACTTCCTGGTAAAACATTTTATAAACAAATGCGCCCTGCCAGCCGAACATAATAAACTCCCCTGCCACTCCCCCCCCCCTGCTATCCCGTGACCGTGTTACCCCTGTCACTGAAGACAGGGGGGGGGGCAGAGGCCAGGGAGCAAAGGAGGAGGTAAAAGGGGAGTCTGGCACCTCGGTCATGGTGCCCTTCACTTAGGGCTCAAGGCAGCTTTTTTTTGTAGCCCTTCCCAGTTCTTCTGCACAAAGGCATCACCCCCCAGAAACACTTGCATACCATCTCTATTCCACTTCAAATCCGCAGGTAAAAAAGGTGGACTACAACCAAGTCAGCTACCAACTAACAGTGTCACACTTTGTCCAGCTTATTTTTCTGAACCTACTCGTTCACATGTCTCAATGCAGGAACCAAGAATCTGAAGATCATTCTCATCATAAGCCGAGACCTTCACAGGCCTAATATCTGGTTTTCAAGGTATGGAAAGCCCTGAGAAACATTTCCAGTGCATAACTAGAAAGGGTTCAATAGCTAAAGAATAAAGAGAGCACCCTTGCCTTATCCCTCTCTCTATGGGAAAAGGACAAATCAACCCACCATTAAATTGTTAGAATATAATAACTGAACATAAGAAATAAAATCTTGTCCAAGTCCAAAATAATGCATGTTTTCAACAAATAAAAATGATCAACTCTGTCAAAAACCTTTTCCTGGTCCAAAGAAATAAGAAATTAAAAACCTTCCCAACCTCCAAAATATCTCTTAACAAAAATAAACCACCCAGGAATACAATAAGACAGATCTGTAGCCACAATGGTCCCCAAATACATTTTAAGGCGATTTGCTAAAACCTTTGTCAGAATGTTATAATCAGAACATAAGGACACTGACCTCCAGTTTTTGATAAGACACGTCTCCCTTTTTTGGCAGTGAAGTGAAAACTGCCCTGCGACAGCTCAATGGCAATATTTTCATCTTAATTCAGCCTAAAATAACTTGAAAAAAAAATAATTTCCAATCAAAGTCCAAAAATGTTTATAGAACTCTATACATAGTCACAGTGGCGGATTTTCCATTAGGCTTGATAGACCTGGGCCTAGGGCGGCAAAATTTTGGGACGGCAAAAATGTCTGCCCCCATATACAAAGGCTCTCAGGCCTACCGAGCCCGATGGCCGCGGGCCGCTGTGTCGGCCGCCTCCGTGCTGCTGCCCTCCTTCCGAATTGCAGCGTAAAATGACGCAGCGGTCGTCCCCAACGCCGTCTCATTGCCATGGCAATGTAATGTTGCACCATCAAATGACGTTGCGTTACCACGGCAATGCAACACCGTGCGACGTCACGTTGGTGACGTCCTTGCCGTCATTTGACGCTGCGATATGGTAGGAGGAGGAGGGCGGCAGCAAGGAGGCGGCCGCCAGAGGCAAGTGCCTAGGGGCGGTGGATCTTGAAATCCATCACTGGGTAGTCCATCAATGCCAGGCGTCCTCCCATTGGGCAAACTGGATACTGCAATCAACAATTCATCAAGGGCCAATGGTAAATCCAGTTCCTCTTGTCTCGCTTGCTGTAAAGATGGTAAATCCGTCAGAAAATTCTCCATTTCAACTTCATCCACAGGATCAGCACTTTAAAGATCTTTATAAAAGGAAACGGCATATTTTCGAATACCTGCAGGATCAGAAACGTCCTTTCCATCACACGTTTAAAAACAATGAATTTGTTTATGCTCAGCACTCCTCTTTCCCATACGAAAAATACACCTTAGTCGGTGCATCCATTTCTATTGCATTTTGGAATTCAGAGCGCATCAAAGCTCCAGTCACTTTACCCTCTAGGAGACTATTCAACACATTTATTTTTTTTTGGCTTTAAATTCTGAACATCTCTAACGGTAGTAATATGTTGAGCCTCAAATGTTTTCTGTATTTCCAGAATTTCTGTTTCCAGGTAAGACATTGTCTGATTACGAGAAGCTGTAGCATTACTAGTATATTGTTGGCAAAAAATTCTAGCCTGTATTTTACCAACATCCCACCACTTCCTAAGTGTCTCAAAATCATTCGTTTGTGTAGTTCAATATTCCCAAAACAATGTGAAATGATTAGCAAATTGTGTGTCTTCTAAAAGCTTACCTGTGAAATGCCAATAACAACTTGTATGGTTTAAGGATAGTAGAGAAAAATTAAAACAAGCCATATGATGATCATAAAAACTGGTGTGTGTCATTCTACATCCACTCACCCTGTATACACACGGTCAAGTCTGGCCATGGAAACATGATTACTATTAACTTTTAAGCAAGTATATTGCTTAGCACCAGAATTCACATTTCTCCAAGTATTAACCAGAAAAAACATTTGCAACAAAGAAATTAACTCTCTGGGGGACTGAGGGTGTGGCTCTCCATTATTCCTGTCTCTCAAAGCATTCTCTGAACAGTTAAAACAATCACCTCACCCTGTTTACAAGTAGATAATACATCAGTCAAAAATCTGCAAAAAAACCAACTTGATCTCTCCCAGTAACTGGTCCATAAATATTAATAAAAAGGAAAACTGTGTCCCCTATAGTAGCATCTACCTTCTGTTACAGCATCCACTGTTTTAGCCATTTTTTCCCCCGTTCGCCCAGACTTATCTGAAATAGTGGCTTCAACAACTTCAGAGTTCAGAACAGTATTTTTGTTACCTCGAGCAATCTTTCATCCTCCTCCTGTCCCAAAATTCTCTTCTTGCTAGTCTTTTCACACTCCATGTCCCCGCAGTCAGCTGCAAGCTGCCCTATTACACCAGTCTGGGCCTTTTCACACTCCATTTTTTACAATGTCTTCTCCACGCTGCCCTGTAACAGCAGTCTGCACTATCTCACCTGCCACAGTGCCCAACTCACTGCGCCCAATAACAGCAATCTGTCATCTCCCACAGTATCCTCCTCACTCTGCCAAAAGCAGCAGCCTCTGCTTTCTCACCTTCCACAATGTCCTCCTCACTCTGCCCCAAAGCAGCAGCCTCTGCTTTCTCCTCACCTGCATCCTTTATTATTTGTTTGTGACCCGTATCTTCTCACTCTTACCCTTTTCTAGTATTCAAAATAGGGCAAGCGTGTTTCAAGGGACCAGTTTCCCCACACTCAAAGCATTTCATGGATTCAGTGCTCGCATCCATCGCATACTCAAGTACTCAAGGCCTCAATGTTATGTTTCAAAACAAGGTCTAAACTTTTCACAGATTGATTAAAAATCATAAACACCTTCCTCCTGAAAGACATAACATGTTTAATTTCAGCTTTTTTATGCCCCAGAGGAATTATTTTAATAGAAGAAATAATTCTACCATAGCAAGACAAATCCTGCATTAACCTCTCACTACTAACAAATGGGGGAACATTAGATTGAGAAACTTTAACTGATGGACTGGATAAAGGCAGAACACTAAACAAAGAGCCATTAATCTGTAACCCTTGTTCTACAACAAAATGTACAAGTGCAGTACTGCTCAGAAAAACAACTAAAGCTTTATTCATTTGGGAAGCTGATTTAATATTCTCAAAACCTACAATTTCCCCCACAGCAAACACACATTCTTCCCCAGAAATGTAACCATCTACCATACATGTTAACCCATGCCTACGTTTTCAATTTCCAAAATGAATTGGGGGGGGGGGGGTCCCATAGTAAGCTGACAAAAAGTCAACTATATAAAAAAAAAAACATACCCAAATAAAAAAAGGAGAGAGAGAGGGAGAGGGAAAGGGAGATAGAGATAGAGAAGAAACAGACAGACAAGGCATACAAAGAAAGAAGACAAACAGACAAGGCGGCACAGAAAGAGAGAGACACACACAGAGACAGACAAGGAGACAGAGAAAGAGACAAACAGTTAAGTAGTCACAGATAAAGAGACAAGGAGGCAGAGAGAGAGAGAGGGGGGAGAGAGAGAGAGAGAGAGAGAGAGAGAGAGAGAGAGAGAGAGAGAGAGAGAGAGAGAGAGAGAGAGAGAGAGAGAGAGAGAGAGAGAGAGAGAGAGAGACAGGCAAGAACTCACAGAGAAAGACAGACAGACAGACAAGGGGACACCGAGAGAGATGGATAATGGGCATACTGTAGATATCATATATAGAAAAAAAGCGTTATTCACGTAATCAATTGGCAAACTTGCCTGGGCGCACTGAAAATGTGTAATATATACAAATTTTAGAAATCAGGCACTCTCAGGAACAGTAAGTATAGAAAAAAAGAGTTTTAGTCAAACAGTATCAAGATTTAGGTCATTTAAAGGACCGTTCTCACTATATGTATTTACTTATTATTCCTGAGTGCTTGAGTTCTACAAGTATATATAGATATATGTATATATGTGTGTATGTATATACAAACGCCACTGTTTTAAAGCAACAAAAAAAATGGTTCCTCCACCTTTTTTTTTGGACTCTATCACTGAACAGGAGGTAGGGATGATGTTGCTGTTCTTATTGGACAGCCATCTAAATGTCCAGAAGGGAGCTCCAGTAACTAAACTGGTTAGTATCTCAGGAACCAGGGAGTCCCCAGAGCTAAATATACTATTGTTTAGCACTGAACGCCCTCCGCCCCTCCTTTTAGAGTGCTGTAAAAACACATCCATAGCTACAATAGACGTGATTTGCTGCTTTCGCTTTTTTGGTGCCTTTGTGACTTATCTATTACGTCATGGGCAAATACTGATCGCTCCGACCGTGCTTTTTCCGCTTCCTGTATCTGAGGACCAGCCCCATCATGCTATCTATCCAGTTGCAATTACATGACATGGAAGTGCCAGAGTTCAGTTGACCCTCTCAAGCTGGCGGTCCCCCCCACCCCGGTCCCGGACAGGTTAGGCTGCGATTATAGTGGCCGTGCACGTGCGACATTGTGCGCGCAGCAAACAAAAGGCCGTACCTCTATGAGGCAGGCCATAGAGTGCACGCGATTTTTGAAAATACACATGAATTTGTTTTGTTCCACGGCAGCGTGACGTGAGCGGTTCAGAAAATGAGGGTGAACTGCTCATGTAATGTCACTGCCATGCCTCTGCCATGCCTCCTTGTCCCCTCCCAATCACCTCCAGCCTAGTGCCTTTTGGTGCGCACGTGACGTCACGCACGCGCATGCCACAACGATAATCGCGGCCTTAGGGGATAAACTGAGCTTTGGTTTTGTAAGTGGGAATATAATGCTGCTTTTTGTGCTGCAGGGGTCAGCAGGATGAATGTAGGAATTAAACGGTGTGTAAACCAATAACAGCTTCAACATCCACTAAATGAATGAGTAGTCAGTCTACAGATAGCTACAATCTGGGACATTTTTATGAATCAGTATCAGAGGTTTTAATCTGTCCTCTCTCTGTCCTCTCTCTGTCCTCTCTCTCTGTCCTCTCTCTGTCCTCTCTCTGTCCTCTCTCTGTCCTCTCTCTGTCCTCTCTCTGTCCTCTCTCTGTCCTCTCTCTGTCCTCTCTCTCTCATCTCTCTGTCCTCTCTCTCTCCTCTCTCTGTCCTCTCTCTCTCCTCTCTCTCTCCTCTCTCTCTCCTCTCTCTCTCTCCTCTCTCTCTCCTCTCTCTCTCCTCTCTCTCTCTTCAAAACAAATAAGCTTTAATGGCATGACGAAATAATATTTCAGTATTGCCAAAGCATGAATAATAGGGGGTAGGGTATAATGATTACACAATACATGGGTAACAGTTACACACAGGGATGTGGGGGTTAGTGGGCGTCTCTCAGCCTGTGACCAGTGCTGATATACTGTAGTGTGCAGCCAGTTCTGCTGTGGCTTCATCTTCTCCCAGGAGGATCGCTATTTTTTGGTTCTCTTCTATATTATTGAAGTTCTAGATAAGAGCAGTGAGTTTCTCCAAGTGGGCACGCCTCACTTCAGAGTATTGTGTGCAGCGCAGCAGGAAGTGTCTTTCATCTTCTACCTCTCCTAGCTCACATCGCTGGCACAGTCGCATCTCCCGGGGCTTCCAGTGTCTGCCTGTTTCTATTTCTGTGGACACTCATTTCTCTCTCTCTCTTTTTTCCCTCATTCTGAAATATGGATGTTTTATACATCGAAAGTTTTTGCATTTATTTGTTAACAATGTGAAGATTTGTCAGAAAAGTATTGATAGGAGCTGTCTCTTCTAAGTCTTTCTTATTTCCAAAATGTGGAACTTTTGTAGTCGATGGCAAAAAAACCTGGCGGTAGAAATCATCAGATGGGAAAATGAGAAGAATAAGGGGACATTGGGATATCACTGTGTGATGGCACTTAGTGGCGCAAAGTATCATTGCTGTTTGTGAATAATGCTGCTGCTGGTGCTGCATAGTAACATTTTCCTGATATTACAGCAGCAACATTGCAGAGAAACTGGGGCCGATTCATAAAGCAGTGATAAAATCAGTGCTTTTGCGTGCGACTGCATTTTTTTTGCATTTTTTTTTATCGCGCTATAAGACAGGAAACCAAAAGCGGGATTCACTAAGAAGTGAAGGCCATTTTTTAAAGTCCGGTAAAAAAAATGCACTTTCATTCGACCTGTTTTTTGTATCAGTGCTGTCAGTGCTATAAATTCTGTAGCACGATAGCTGATAGAACAAAATGCAGCCTGAAAGAGCTGCGTCTCCATGCCCGGATCTTACAGGCGATCGTGCAGTAAAAATATTGATTTTGATAATAGTGTACATGAGCAGGGGGTCTCCTGAGCTGAACCGCATTGGTTTCACCCGCGGGAACCCCCTACTTCCCGAAATACAGGCCCCGTTATGGGGTGCCGGTATCCCGTGCTTTTAATTCTCCCGTGTCACGTGACGGTGGTATTGAAATCCTGCAGGGGGATACTGGCACCCCATAATGGGGCCGGTATCTCAGGAAGTAGGGGTTCCCCAGGCTGAAACCAATGCGGTTCAGCTGAGGAGATCCCCTGCTCACGCACTCTATTAATAAAATTTACATTAAAGCAGCTTCATTACCTTAGCGAGGGGTTAACGCACCCACCCCCGCTACCCACTCGGGAGGCTTAACCAACCACCCCGAGATATAATATGGGCATGATAAGCCACTATAGCAGTCAATGGTCACCCTAATAAAAAAGCCTGAAGGCCAAAAATACACAATAATAAAAGATATACACAAGCACCAAAACACCTCAATTCAATAAATAAAATACACAAATAACAGCACTAGAAAATCAATTGAATAAATAAAAGCACTAACCAACAAAACAATTAATTAATTTTAACCACTAGCCAACAAATCAATTAATTAATAAAACCACTAGCCAACACATCATTAAAACCAGTAGCCAACAAAATAAATAATTAATTAAAAATGCTAAACAATCGGAAAATGAAATCAAAACAAGCCATTAAAATTACAAACAATTTAAGCCAAACAATAAACAGAAAAATAAAAAACAACAATCAATATAAAAAAAACATTTGCCAAAAAATTAAATGGCTGTCACTGTATTGATCTGTACCTACGCGGCCACAGATTAAAATATTATCATTCAATGGGCAAAAAAAAAGCATAAAAATAAAAAAATACAATCAAAATACCTGTAAAAATAAAATTACATACAATCAATATTTTTCTTCGAATTTTTCTTGATTCTGCAAGCTCTCGTACTGCAACGTCATCAAAGTCAATCCATTGCCATCCACCTTGAAGATCCGGAACAGGTATCAAAATCCTTCTTTCTTTTATCTTCTATCACCGTCTTCTTTCTTCATCTGTCATTATTTCTTACTTTTCTTTAATCTTCTATCTTCATCAGTAAATCTGAGAGTACCCCTATAGCCCCACCCTCTCCCAACAATGCTCACAATTTTCTATTTGTCCCTGTATCCAAAGAAGTGATTACACAAGCGCTCCTCAAATTAAAACTAAGCAGCCAATGTGGACCTGACACTGCAATCTAAGTTCCTAAGCCTTGGTGCCCCAGCCATTGCCAAACTAATTGCTTCCATAGTCAACTCTTTTATGTCTGCAGGCCATATCCCTAAGACTGCCAGAGGAAAACTGCCAGAGTTGTCCCAATCTTCAAAAGTGTGGACAAAAACCCTGTCTCAAACTACAGGCCAATCTCTCTACTCCCAATACTATCCAAGGTCATGGAAAATGTGTTCACTTCCAATTAAGCGATTACTATACCAAGACAAATTTCCCTAGCCAATTCCAATCTGGCTCTCACACCAAACACTCCACCATAACTACCCTGCTAAAAGTTTGCAATGAAATCCAGTGTGGAATGGAACGGGGACAACTCACTGGTGCAATATTCCTAGATTTTGCAAAGGCTTTTGATACTGTTGATCATGTTATCCTGCTTAACAAACTCCAGTGCTCTGGTATAGGGAAGCATGCTTTAAACTGGTTTCATTCCTACAGTATTTATCAGGTAGATCCCAACATGTGTCCATCTCAGGCTGTAACTCCAAGACCTTGGATATCACCTGTGGTGTCCCGCAAGGCTCTGTTCTGGGGCCCCTACTCTTCTCATTATTCACCAATGATCTTCCTACAGCTTGTAAGGAGCTTCAATACACATGTATGCAGATGACACAATCTTAAATGCACACAGCCATAGCCTCTCCGACCTTGAACACATACAGTACTTCAATCTGACTTTTTGAGACTTGAAAATTGGATTTCCCAAAACAAACTGTTTTTAAACACTGACAAGACTGTAACAATGGTATTTGGAAACAAGGCTAAATTTTTAAAGCTTCCAATGACTGAGCTCCAGATCAGAACCAACACTAAAATCACCCTAACTCCTGTTTATTAGTTTTAAATACTTGGGCATATGGTTTGACTCCCATTTAACATTCAGGATGTACAGTACATTGATAACCTGATATCCAAAACCTATGCCAAACTAGGTGTATTTTACAGGAATAAATCCTCCCTAAGTCTGCTGGTCAGAAAGCGTATCGCACACCAGATGCTAATGTCAATTATCGACTATGGGGACATAGTATACGGCTCGGCACCTCAAACCCACCTTAGCAACTTGACATCCTCTACAATTCAATATGACGTTTTGTTCTCCAATGCAACTACAACACACATCACTGCAAAATGCTCAAAGAACTCAATTGGTCATCACTTGAGTCTAGGCGCAAAGTTCATCTTTCCTGTCTCGCCTTCAAATACTTTCTGGGCAATCTACCCAGGGCCGCCAACAGAAATCATGGGGCCCGGGACAAATGAAAGGAGCAGTGCCCTCCCCCCCCCAAATCCATAATGCACCACCCCCCCTGAACCCATAGCGCACCTACCACGAAAAAATATCTTTTAGCGCGCAACTTTTACTTAACTGTTTTCTTATTGTGATACAGAAAAAAACATTACAATGCAACCTGTTTATTTTTATATTTTCAACAAAAGACATGTGACTGCCTGCCTGCGTGAGTGGGTGGGTGAATGACGGTGGGTGGGTGAATGACAGTGGGTGGGTGGGTGGGTGAATGACGGTTGGGTGAATGACGGTGGGTGGGTGGGTGAATGACGGTTGGGTGAATGACGGTGAGTGGGTGGGTGGTGAATGACAGTGGGTGGGCGAATGACAGTGGGTGGGTGGGCGAATGACAGTGGGTGGGTGGTTGGGCGAATGACGGTGGGTGGGTGGGTGGGCGAATGACGGTGTGGGCGAATGACGGTGGGTGGGTGGGTGGGTGGGCGAATGACAGTGGGTGGGTGGGCGAATGACAGTGGGTGGGTGGGCGAATGACAGTGGATGGGTGGGCGAATGACAGTGGGTGGGTCGGCGAGTGAATGAATGACAGTGAGTGGGTGAGTGAATGAATGACAGTGAGTGGGTGAGTGAATGAATGACAGTGGGTGGGTGGCGAATGACAGTGGGTTGGTGGGTGGGCGAATGACAGTGGGTGGGTGGGTAAGACTGGCGGGCTAACGTAGCTGTTGCCCGGGGCAGGAGGTGCGCGTGGGGGAAGTTGGGTTGGGGTGCGCGCGCGGGGGAAGTTAGGTTGGCGCCAGGGCCATCTTAACAATATTAGGGGCCCCAGGGCAAAGTAGTGCACGGGTCCCTGCCTACACAATCACTCACATGAATAAAAATGTAAATTAACGATTTGTTAACGAATAGTTAATATCCCCTGAATATCTAGTTTACAATTTATTCTGACATCTTACTGTTATAGTGTTATTCATAAAACAATCTTTTATATAACTTTTACAATACCTCACAAGAGAAACATCACTTTGCTATAACTGCAGTACAGTGAAAAAACTCAACCTGTACCCCCTTTTTTTATCTGAAGAAATATCACAATAAAGACATTCACTGGTATAAACTTCTAAGGCACGTTCTATAGTGCCGGGCGCGTCATTTCAGTTGGCTGACGTCAGTCAGCCTTTCTATAGAAGGGCCGCGCGCGCACGGCAGGGAGAGGGGAGCCGACAGACAGCGGCGAAGATGAGGAAAATCATCTTTTCGTGCCGCTACCTGCGACCAAATGTATGTATATGTGTATATGTGTGTATGTATGTTTGTGTGGATGCGTGTTTGTATGTGTGTGTGTGTGTGTATTTATTACACTTTTTTTTTTTTTCCTTTAAAAAAAAATCTATCTAGGACTTACTTTCACTCACACAACCCATGCTCACACATACACACACATATACACTAACCTGTAGCTCCCGGCTCTATATACATGAAAAGCATGCGGAACATGCACGCGCGTTCGCATAGGAACGCACGGCCGCATGCTGTATAGAACAGCCCTAAAACCTATGCATACTGTCGCTCCCAGCCTCCAACGCGCTCACTAGCAGCAGCAGGCACCGGAAGTGCTGCACTGCTAGGCTGCAAGCGGTTGTGACGCGAGCCAGGGTGCCGGGCGGGCGGGCGGGGAGCGAGCGACCGGAGCCAGGGTTCCACTTCCGGGCGGGGGAGAGTGAGCGGAGCCGGGGTGCCGGGCGGGGGGAGAGCGAGCCCTCCTAGCTAGACTTAGAATGGAGATTTTACATTTTTAGCATTGGTGGGTAGGGTTGCTAGATGACTTGTCAAAAAATACTGGACACAATGGTAAAAGTTGCGACGCCCCCAATACATATATAAAAAAAACACGCTCCTGAATACATATAAAATATACCCTTACCACCCCCATATATATTAAATATACCCCCACCACATATACATATATATATATATATACACATACATATATATATATATATATATATATATATATATACACATATACAGTGGTTGACAAATCACCAAAAAATCTACTCGCCACCTAGTACCAAACGTGTGCTGCTTGGGCCAATATTTACTCGCCCGGGGGTTAAATCCACTCGCCCAGGGCGAGCAAATGTATAGGTTTGTCGAACACTGCACATATATATACACATATATTTATATATATATATATATATATATTCAATAATCAAAAAAATAAATAGATAATACCGTTCTGTGGCTAACAAAATGCTTTTATTTGTGGAAAATACACAAATAAAAGCATTTCGTTAGCCACAGAACGTTATCATCTATTTATTTTTTTGATTATATATATATATATATATATATATATATATATATATATATATATATATATATATATATATATATATATATATATATATATATATATATATATATATATATATATATATATATATATATATATGAAACACAAGAATTGCCTGCAACAGACCATAAATGAGAAGTGCTAAAACCAGTAACGTGTGCAGTATCAACACTACTGGCGGTGCTAGGGATATGTAATATGTGAAAACAGAAACAAAGAAAAAAAGATCCCAAAATAGCACTCTAGCGTACAAAAGTATCAAAATGTATTAAACACATAAGACATATACAGAGGATCCACAGTGTCCCCAAAGCTGTCTAATCTAAAACACTGATAACAAAACTAAGCTAAACACTGGAGTCAGCAAAATGAAGTCAAAACTAATATAAGTAAATGAGAGACTAAGCTGAAAAAAACATGTGAAAGCTGAGTATGAGACAAACAGAAATGACCCAACAAACAAAGCAAATGCAGAACCTGTAGTGTAGAGGCTAAATGATTAGCCTCTGAACACTAGGACGGACGGTCATTTAATAGTGAGTATATAAATACATTAACAAAATGGCTTGTAAACATCATAGCAGAAGCATACTCAATAGGAATCATTCATGGGTGAAAATACACACACAGAGTGGCAGCAAGGCAAGTCATCAACCTATGACTGTGCCTGTCTTTAATATATATCTTTGGACTTTACTCTGAGTGCTGTCTCCTTTCTTGCTGCGTGGTCTTGCATCTCCTGGTCTGCCTGGTAAGGAATTCTGTTACTTATCCATTTTTATGGGACAAGCACCTACCTTCAATACCTATGCGAGTGCCATCTGTTTCTGTATACTATACATACATATACACATATATATACATATCTCCCACCACCCCAATTCATATAAAATATCCCCCCACCTCCCCAATTCATATAAAATATCCCCCACAACCCCCATATATATATACAGTGTTCGACAAACCTATACATTTGCACGCCCCGGGCGAGTGGATTTAACATCGTGGCGAGCTCCTATTGGCCCAAGCAGCACACGTGTGGTAGTAGGTGGCGAGTAGATTTTTTTGTTCGGCGAGTAGATTTTTTGGTGATTTATCGACCACTGTATATGTATATACATATATATATACAGGTAAACCCCGTTATAGCGCGACCCGTTATAACGCGGTTTTCACGTGGCTCCCAGTTTTTTGTTTTTTTTTAAATAAAAAAATTTTTTTTGCACACTGCACACACTCTCACTGCACACACTCTCACTGCACACACTCTCACTGCACACACTCTCACTGCACACACTCTCACTGCACACACTGCAGTGCACACACTGCACAGTGCACACTGCACACACTCTCACTGCACACTGCACACTGCACACTCTCTCACTGCACACACTCTCACTCACACACACACACACACACATCCATCCTTATACACACACACATCCATATACACACACACACATCCATATACACACACACACACCCATATACACACACACACACATATACACACACACACACACATATATACACACACACACCCATATATACACACACACACACACACACACACACACACACACACACATATACACATACACACCCATATACACACACACACACACACACACACACACATATACACACACACCCATATATACACACACACCCATATACACACACACCCATATACACACACACACACATATACACACACACACACACCCATATATACACACACACACACACACACACACACACACACACACACACACACACACACACACACACACCCATATACACACACACACACACACCCATATACACACACACACACACACACACACCCATATACACACACACACACACACCCATATACACACACACACACCCATATACACACACACACACCCCCATATACACACACACACACACACACCCATATACACACACACATACACACACACCCATATACACACACACAGTTTTTCTCCCATATATACATACACACACACACTCTCTCACTCTACACACACGGGGGGGGTCGGAACAGAGGAAAGGCCGCGACCAGCACCACCACCCGCTCCCCCCCCTCCTCCCGCGCAGGCAGCGGGGGCGCCAGGGACAGCGGTGGGGAGAAGAAACCCCCCGCTACCACCTCCATGCAGGCAGCGGGAGCACCGGGCACGTGGGGGGATCAGAGGTAAGCGGGAACCCGAGGGACATCCCCGCTCCCATCTCCTGCCCCGCGGGCTGTCACGCGGTGACAGGGGAAGCGGGAACCGGAGGGACATCCCCGCTCCCATCTCCTGCCCCGCGGGCTGTCACGCGGTGACAGGGGGAAGCGGGGACCGGAGGGACATCCCCGCTCCCATCTCCTGCCCCGCGGGCTGTCACGCGGTTACAGGGGGAAGCGGGGACCGGAGGGACATCCCCGCTCCCATCTCCTGCCCCGCGGGCTGTCACGCGGTGACAGGGGGAAGCGGGGACCGGAGGGACATCCCCGCTCCCATCTCCTGCCTCGCGGGCTGTCACGCGGTGACAGGGGAAGCGGGAACCGGAGGGACATCCCCGCTCCCATCTCCTGCCCCGCGGGCTGTCACGCGGTGACAGGGGGAAGCGGGGACCGGAGGGACATCCCCGCTCCCATCTCCTGCCCCGCGGGCTGTCACGCGGTGACAGGGGGAAGCGGGGACCGGAGGGACATCCCCGCTCCCATCTCCTGCCTCGCGGGCTGTCACGCGGTGACAGGGGAAGCGGGAACCGGAGGGACATCCCCGCTCCCATCTCCTGCCCCGCGGGCTGTCACGCGGTTACAGGGGGAAGCGGGGACCGGAGGGACATCCCCGCTCCCATCTCCTGCCCCGCGGGCTGTCACGCGGTGACAGGGGGAAGCGGGGACCGGAGGGACATCCCCGCTCCCATCTCCTGCCCCGCGGGCTGTCACGCGGTGACAGGGGGAAGCGGGAACCCGAGGGACATCCCCGCTCCCATTTCCTGCCCCGCGGGGTGAAGGGTGATGCGGGGGGGAGGGTGATGATGTGCCGATGCTGCCGGGGGGTGGCGGTTTTGGCCGGGGGGGAAAGGAACTCAGGCCTTTGGGAAACACTGTTCTAACTATTTTTTTGCGGCGGCCATTTTGTTTTTGCGCGACCCCGTTACTAACGCGGTGGTCTCGGGGTGGACCCCGAGGACCGCGTTATAACGGGGTTTACCTGTATATATATATATATACTCCTACCACCCCCATATATATTAAATATACCCCCACTACCCCCATACATATAAAATATACCCCCACCACCCCCATACATATAAAATATACCCCCACCTCCTCAATACATATTAAATATACCCCCACCACCCCCATACATATAAAATATACTCCCACCTCCCCCATACATATTAAATATATCCCTACCGCCCCAATACATATAAAATATACTCCCACCTCCCCCATACATATTAAATATACCCCTACCGCCCCAATACATATAAAATATACCCCCAATACATATAAAATATACCCCCACCACCCCAATACATATAAAATATACCCCCACCACCTCCATACATATAAAATATACCCCTACCAACCCATATATATATTAAATATACCCACACTACCCCCATACATATTAAATATACCCCCACCACCCCATACATATTAAATATACCCTCACCCCCCCCCCACATTGTCTTTACCTTATCTCCTGCAGGACACAGACAGAACAGAACATGTCTCTGGCCCGCCGGGGTGTTAGCTCCGCCCCTGCTGTCCTCTGGTTGGCTGTCCTCTCCTCCAATCAAGGACAGCACACCAGTCCTCCTTGCTCTGCCCAGCCACTGTCCTGGCCCTCCCTCTCACTGCCTCCGCCCTCTCAGCACTTGGCGCGCGCAGGGGAATCCCATGGGACATCCCCTCCATCCCACGTTGGGAGCCTAGGGGTGGGAGCGGGGGATGAGCGGGCCCACAGGCAGCGGGCGGGCCCACAGGTAGCGGGACGAATGCCCTGCACATGCGCGCGGAAGAATCGCCGCCATTTAAACTTTAACAGGCATGGCCGGACCCCCCGGCCCGGGACGCCAGTGCCCTCTGTCCCCCCCCCCCCCCCCCACCAAAAAAAACATAGATTGTAAGCTCCACGGGGCAGAGACCTGTGCCTGCAAAATGTCTCTGTAAAGCGCTACGTTAAACTAGCAGCGCTATATAAGAACATGCTATTATTATTATTATCTGCACAAGCTCCTCGCCCCTACCACATGCAGCACCTATCATCTGAGATCAGACTCCAAAAGACTGTTCATGGTTCCAAAGTTCAACAAAGTATGCGACCGCTCCTCCATCTCTTACCGTGCACCCCAAAACTGGAACAATCTACCGGAGACTCTCACAGCCGCCACCAGTCTAAGTTCTTTCAAAACTAAAGCTGTCTCACATTTTAATCTGGTCTGTAGCTGTTACATACGCCTATAACATATATTATCTCTAACTGTGCATGCTATGTCTTGTATATAATGTATACCCTGTTCACTTATGTAACTGTATTTGTAACCATGTATTATTTGTCATCTTAACTCTGTGCCCAGGACATACTTGAAAACGAGAGGTAACTCTCAATGTATTACTTCATGGTAAACCATTTTATAAATAAAATAAATAACGGCATTTATTGCACTTAAAACCACTTCTCACTGCTTTGTGAATCAGCCCCATTGAGGAGAGATCACAGCGATCTCCAATAAGAATAGCACTTAATGGAGCACACCATGATCTAGGAAAAACTTCATGTTTATTATTGATTGATAAATAGAGATAAGCACAGTGCAAAAATATAATGAAACCACATACGAGTGTTAACAAAACACGTACAAGTGTAAAGATAAAATTGTGCTCGGGTTAAAAATCAGGAAGGGAGAGCAGGCGATAGGATGTGAGACAAAGTGCCTGTGTGGCAGGGATTAGTACACGGGGGTTGGAAGCCTGCTCAGAATAATTGAGAGCAGGCCCCCCTAGTTGGTATGATTAAGATGCTAAACAGTATGCTTCATTAGCTGCAGCGTTCCAGATGAGAGCGCTGATGGCTGCTGTTGGGTAGTATTAAACATATACAGTACTATAAATAAATAAACCATAAATTATCAGAGCTGCGGTAATCATACAGCTGCAGTAAACCACTAAATGACAACTCAGATTGTTAGTATAAAATAATCGTATAAGCCACGCTCGCAGTGGAGATCTAATCTAAAGTCTAATGCTCCAATGGCAATTACATGAGGAGATCTCCGTTCTGCATATACTGTGGATCATAGTTGGATCATAATGAAATTGACCTTGTGGAAATAGATAAATCAGAGCGTAGGAAGCAAAATGCTAAAACTTCCAAAGCTATCTTAGACTAATTTGCTGAGTCATCCTAAATCATACTTTAATCATGCTTGGATCATTCGCTGACACTGCCTGCCCTCCTCTTTCTGAATGATGTCACCGCGTCATGACGCAACAATCACATCCAATTGACAAAGTCCTGTTGAGCAGTGTGACTCTTTATTATCTCTTCCTGATATTGCTGTGACAATGTATGCAGCTTACAGTATGTTCCGTAAATACAACTTCCAGGCACAATGAGATAAACTGCCCATGATCATAAGCAGCTGATCAGAACCGTCCACATCCATTCAAATGAGCATCGTCCTACTATTTCATCATCCCACTTGTCTTATCTTAAAAGAAAAGCAGATCAATTTTGAAAGTGGACTCTCCTAGTCTGCCGTTTCAAATAAATAATAAAACCACACATAAATGGTGCACTTCTGGATTCAAACACTGCTTTTTTATTACTGCTTGGTAGAAACCGTGTAATTACATTTTGATATAACTAAACTAATAAAGCATACGAAAAGCGCTGTACCTAAAAATGTAACCTGTGACGTATAAGTACCTAATGTACTATTATGTGTGACAATGATAAATCTACAACCTATTTAGTGATTCCAAACTGATAACAGTTATAATGTGATATCAAAATAAAAGTGGAACTCCAGAAAAACCGTGTCAACTTGATGAGTGACTTTCTCCTAAATGAGGAGTACTCAAAAAGTTCAGAATTAGGAGGAGTGTGTACTACAATCCTCGATTGGAAACTGGCAGCCTAAGG
The DNA here is from genome assembly GCF_040206685.1 of Ascaphus truei. Taxonomy (NCBI): domain Eukaryota; kingdom Metazoa; phylum Chordata; class Amphibia; order Anura; family Ascaphidae; genus Ascaphus; species Ascaphus truei. Next base: position 371,988,483 of record NC_134484.1, on the reverse strand, counting down.
GACAAGAAGGACAGGTCCTTCCAAAGCCTATCAATACAGACATAGAACAAAAATATTCACGTCCCTGGCGCAATCAAAACAGTAACAGTTACGACACCAGTCCCAAGATAAGGTACGAAAACTCAGTCCTGTTAATCAAGGGGATATCCAGATACTTGATCCAAATGATGGCGATTCTGTGGAAAAAAAATCAAAAGAGACAGAGCATTGTGCAGTATTCCTCCACACTGTGACACGCGCCACAATACAAATGCCTACTGACAGCAATCTGGTAGGTCAAAAGCAGAAAGTGTGTGTCTTTAAATGCCTCCTCTGACTGTGTTTGCCAAACAGCGGGGTCCTCTGACCTCCCATGATCTCCAACAGGTAAGCTTTACCCATAAATAGATACAAAGTACATAGTACAGTACAATTTGAAACATTTATTTTGTGCACAGACCAAAATTACACTTACAGTGTTTTTTGTTAAGTTGCACTACACGAAAATGCCGCCCGCAGCTTGAGTCCTCAGAGCGGCATCCAGCAGCTGGGGTCGGCATCTCACCCCTCTCCTGATCTCGTGGCCGCGACTCCACTCGACACCTCCCCCGATGGCGCCACTGCTGGAGCGTCAGCTCCGGTCTCAACGTATATGGACGGTGAAAGCTCCACCCTACTAGTTTCGTGACACGCTTTGTCACTTCCTCAATTACCCCTGAGGAATACTGCGCAATGGTCTGTCTCCACAAAATGGTTTTCTCCACAAAATCACCATCATCTGGATCGAGTATCTGAATATCCCCTTGATTAACAGGACTGGTTTTCATACCTTATCTTGGGACTGGTATAGTAACGGTTACTGTTTACATTGCTCCAGGCACTTGAATATTTTTGCTCAGTGTAATTACATTGCTCATGTGATACATATAGATACACACTTGAGCATTTGTTGTCGTCAGCTGAGTTTACTTTTAAACCCTCTTGAGTTATTATAAGCCTGCCATGGCTTCCTAAAGCAGTAACCAGATTAGACGGTAATGTCAATAAAGTTAAAACTCCGGCTCCTCAATAGGTCGCTGTCTCTGCTCTTTGTTAAACCCGACTTAGAACTTTACAAGTTGCAAAATGCAGCAGGCAAAGATGTAAAGTCATTCACTGTGTGGGACACTAAATAATAGAAAAGTAACACAGAAAACAAGAACACTGGACTTGAAATACAGGTACCCAAATCATTATATTACAACATTTTTCAGCGGATTAGTTGTAGGCTGTGATAAGATTTAGTGGACCAACATTAGAGTGATATATGTGTCCTTCTAACTGTGCGATTACTTGAAACCTATGAGGTTTTGAAAGCCCTGTGCACTATAATTTAATATATGAATACCCACTACCAGCTTCACATTGCATAGGCAGCAATCTGCCTCAAACTGATGAGACCCAAAAGATCAAAGCAACTGCCTGTGAGTAGGTTTACTGGCTATGTATTTCCCAGGCTGTGCGCAAAAAGTTGTATAATATGACAGGCATAATCTTATAGGGGTCCATGTTAAAATGGATAAGAAGTAAAGTGTGACACACTGTGGTCATTTGCATGTCATTACCCAGAATCCATACCTGTAGTGGAAGCACTGCTAGCTACTGTAAGGCTGCGCTTATAGTGCCGGCGACAGCCACATAACGTCGCATCAAAACAAATGCATTGCCGTCGCGTGCGTTTATAGTAAGCGCGGCGCGACGGCTTGGTCGCGATCGCTGGAAGTCATCTCAATTTGATTTTTCCAGCGACCGTAGCCTGACGTCACAGTCACTGTAAGCTTAGTCTAAGCGATAATGGAGAAAGACAGGGTTGCTTTCTGTTTGAGACATGCAAATGTAGCACAGGTGGTATTATTAGCTGTACACCGTATCTAGTTGCAAATGTAGTACCTGGTGTTAAGCTTTGATTTTTCAAAGCCAAGTACAATATGGTTGACTTACATTTGCCTTAATACAAATATTTCAGTTAACAGTTGGGATTACACTGGCTGTAGCGCAGAGTGGCAAAAAGCTATAAAGAAAAGGCTAGTATCAATATTATGTAGAATATAAGAAGCCAAGATGACTTATAGGAGGACTTATAGGAAGTTTAATAACACTTCATGACTTTACACAATGCAGGAAGCTAATTCTTTCTCTCTCACTGGTGCAAAACAGCAACATCAGGGAAAACCTTCGCACATGTATGCCAAATAGAACATTCTAAATTTAATTTATTTCCAAAACGTTTTGCTATGAACCTTGATATATACAGCCCAAAACGTTATACATTCTATGCTTGAGTGTTTTGGGTGCACTTTGCACCTTTTTATTCCTAGAAATAGCTGAGTGTACTTGATGAAAAGCAGGCACTGGGTCTGTTGTTCAAACGTGCAGAAACAAAATGTCATGATCTTAACTGTTCTTTTGTTGCTAAAAGTTATACAATATTGGACACCCAGGGCTTTCGTGAACTGAGGAATTTTATGTTTCATTGATAATTCTAGAACTGCACTAGTTTTTATTCAAGCAAAATATCAGACGGGTTACTTCTGTCCTTCACTTACAGCATACGACTTACAACAGTAGTTGTCAAACTATGGTTCCTGGAAGACCCTAGGGGCCTATTGTAGTAGGTTCAATAACTAACTCATCGAGCATACTGAGCACTTCTCGAACAAGTTGGCATAAGTAACTATTCAGAATCTTCGATGACTTGCCAAACTGGCGTGAGAAGTACTTCTTCCCAAGCGGTATCTCTCCCGCTCAGACAAACTCGCATTTTTTGAGATATCAAGCAATTCAGTATGCTTTAAATCGCGGCTGCAATTAGGCAAGATGGGATTTGCGGTAGGACTTAGAAAAAAAAGCCGCGAGTCTCCGGAGCGGATATGCATTAATACCCCTGCTTCCATCTCGTGTAATAAAAATACATTTAAAGGCAGCTTCATTACCTTAGCGGCTAACCACGAACCGCTAAAGTAATGAAGAGGTTAAATACCAGTGCCCGGGGTTTATTGTGGGTAGCGGCGGTGGGTTAAGGTGGTATTTGGCCCATGGTGGGTGTTTAGGCCTACCGGGAGGGCTGCGGGAGAAGTTAATCCCTTCATTACCTTAGTGCAGCGGTGCGCAAATTTTTTTGAGCTGCGGCCCCGCTTCCTGGGAGCCGCAGCATTCGTGCCCCCCCTCTCCCAATGGCTCGCTGTCAAATGACGTCGCGGGTCATGTGACATCACGTCACGTGACCCCACCGCGTCATTTGATGCACGTTGCCATGGCGACGCGTGACATCACATGGCCCAGCGGCGTCTTTTGACGCTGCATTGCCATGGCGACAGTCGCCGAAGACCCGGCTGGCAGCAGGTAAGTGAGTTACAGAGGCCTCATGCCTCCCCTGGCATTTAATTTAAATGCCATGGGGAAGGGCGCGGGACCTCTGTAACCGCCATGCACACCCTAGAAATTCACCCGCCCCCCCCACCCCACAGTTTGCACAACGCTGCCTTAGCAGTTACCACCGCTAAGGTAATGAAGGGGTTAGCCCCTCCAGCTACCAACCCGGTAGGCATAAACACCCACTATGGGCCAAATACCACCTTCTCCCATCTCCTCCACTCCCAATAACAATTAAAATATAATATTATTCAATACACCCATTGATTGCCAGTGTGGTTACCTATGCCCTCAATGGGAGTAAAGATAACCCCAATGGCAATGAATGGGCTCCCTACTACCCACCCCCTTTACCCCTATCAACCCCATCCTCCCCCCACGTAACACATACAGCACAATGATGGGCAAAATCCCTATTATGCAGATCTGGATAATAGCTCATTTGCCCGTTAAAGATAAAACATTATCCAGCCAGCATATACAGGAGGGCCCCACTAATACGGCGGGTTCTGTTCTGAGGACCCGCCGTAAAGCGAAAAACACTCCATTCCACGCATGCGCAACCCCTGGTCGGCCCGTTCTGCGTATGTGCGACCCCTGGACGGCCCGTTCTGGACATGGCGGTGACATGGCGGCCCCCTTCTTGGCACTGCCCTATCAGCGGATCGCCGAAAAGCGGGGCCCTGCTGTAGTAAATTAAAGTTCTACTTACCCCTGCCAGGCCATCCTCGTCCTCATCACCATCCTCCGTGTGCAGCAACATTAAAATTAAAAAAACAAACTGATGGCCACTAACTGCTTTATCCCCTTAGCTGTAAGTAACCACTATAGTAATTAAGGGGTTAACCCCCTCCCCCGCTACCCACCCAGGAGGCCTAACCACTCAAATGTGATGTCACAGGCCTTATATAAGTCCTGTCACATCTGATTTGAGCCCAAGAAGACGTCGGATCAACATCTCCCTTGGATTATACAGAAGAGAAGAAAAGAAGGAAAGAACCGGAGACGTTTGTAAAGGGCTCTCTCTCTCTATGTGAGTGAGCTTTTTTTTACATTTGTCCAGATAGAGTGTGTTTATACTATCTGCACTATTGCATTTTTCTCCACTTTCCCCCGAGATTGATTGCAGTCTACAGATTGACTCACAGTTTGCCACAGTAAGGGATATGCTTATTTAATCCAATTACATGTGAGTAAAGACTTCAGATGAATTCACAGACCACATAACTAGTGTGACGATATTGCGCCATTGGTTTTTCTTGCTTTCTTCTTTCCTACATATTGGACGACATCCACTGCTCCCCTAAAACCTTGAGATTTTACATGTGTTTGGGACCAAGGAGACGGTTCCTTTTTTGGGTTTGAATCAGGCATTTTGTTTTGTCTATTCACAGTGCCTTAATACACCTTTATTGTCACAGATTATCAGGGCGGCCAACAGAAATCATGGGGCCCGGGACAAATGAAATGAGCAGGCCCCCCCCACCCAAACCCATAGTGCCCCCCCCCCCCCAAACCTATAGTGCCCCCCCCCAAACCCATAGTGCCCCCCCCCACCCAAACCCATAGTAAAAAACCCATAGTGCCCCCACCCGAACCCATAGCGCCCCCCCGAACCCATAGCGACCCCCCCCCCCCGAACCCATAGCGACCCCCCCCGAACCCATAGCGACCCCCCCCCCGAACCCATAGCGTACCTACCACGAAAAAATATCTTTTAGTGCGCAACTTTTACTTAACTGTTTTCTTATTGTGGTACAGAAAAAAACATTACATATGCAATCTGTTTATTTTTATATTTTCAACAAAAGACATGTGACTGCCTGCCTGCGTGAGTGACTGGGTGAGTGAGTGGGTGCGAGAGTGAGTGGGTGCGAGAGTGAGCGGGTGCGAGAGTGAGCGACTGGGTGGGTAAGAGAGTGAGCGACTGGGTGGGTAAGAGAGTGAGCGACTGTGTGGGTAAGAGAGTGAGCGACTGGGTGGGTAAGGCCTCGGTCCTGCTGCGCTAGTTGGTGCGGGCGGCCACACGCGAGTTCCCCACCAGCAGGGGAATCCTCCCGAGCCGGTCCCGGTCCCCCCTGGCGGCACAGCGCACTACACGCTGTGGCGCGTCAGCCGCTATGGGACACAAGAAAATGGTGTTCCCTAGCGTTGACGCGTCACGTGGTGTGGCTGTAAGCCAATGGGGAGGGGAGGCTTCGGGAGGAGGAGAGGCTTCGGGGAGCGGGCAGGAGTGTGGAGTGACAGCAGCGTGCGTGCCTGTCTGTGTGTGTGTATGTGTGTGTCTGAGTGCGTGCGTGCCTGTCTGTGTGTGTGTATGTGTGTGCCTGAGTGCCTGCCTCTGTCTGTGTGTGTGTGTGTGTGCCTGAGTGCGTGAGTGCCTGCCTCTGTCTGTCTGTGTGTGTGTGTGTGTGTACGAGTGCCTGCGTGTGTGCGTGTGTGTGTGTGCCTGCGTGTGTGTGTTGCTTACCTTCAATCAGCAGCTCCAGCCCGAGCCGTGGGTGGATGAGAGAGTGAGCGACTGGGTGGGTGAGAGAGTGAGCGACTGGGTGGGTGAGAGAGTGAGCGACTGGGTGGGTGAGAGAGTGAGCGACTGGGTGGGTGAGAGAGTGAGCGACTAGGTGGGTGACAGGGTGAGTGACTGAGTGACTGGGTGGGTGACTGAGTGACTGGGTGGGTGACTGAGTGACTGGGTGGGTGACTGAGTGACTGTGGGTGACTGAATGACTGGGTGGGTGGGTGACTAAGTGACTGGGTGGGTGACTGGGTGGGTGACTGGGTGGGTGGGAGAGTGCGTGCGTGGGTGGGAGAGTGTGTGCGTGGGTGGGAGAGTGCGTGCGTGGGTGGGAGAGTGCGTGCGTGGGTGGGAAAGGGCGTGCGTGGGTCGGAGAGGGCGTGCGTGGGTGGGAGAGTGCGTGCGTGTTTGGGAGAGTGCGTGCGTGGGTGGGGAGTGCGTGCGTGGGTGGGAGAGTGCGTGCGTGCGTGGGAGAGTGCGTGCGTGGGAGAGTGCGTGGGTGGGAGAGTGCGTGCGTGTTTGGGAGAGTGCGTGCGTGTTTGGGAGAGTGCGTGCGTGGGTGGGAGAGTGCGTGCATGGGTGGGAGAGTGCGTGCGTGGGTGGGAGAGTGCGTGCGTGGGAGAGTGCGTGGGTGGGAGCGTGCGTGGGTGAGAGAGTGCGTGCGTGCGTGGGAGAGTGCGTGCGTGCATGGGAGAGTGCGTGCGTGCGTGGGAGAGTGCGTGCGTGCGTGGGAGAGTGAGTGAGTGGGTGGGAGAGTGAGTGGGTGGGAGAGTGAGCGGGTGGGAGAGTGAGTGGGGTTAGTGACTGGGTAAGACAGTGACTGGGTGGTGGGTGACAGTGACTGGGTGGTGGGTGACAGTGACTGGGTGGTGAGTGACAATGACTGGGTGGTGGGTGACAGTGACTGGGTGGTGGGTGACAGTGACTGGGTGGTGGGTGACAGTGACTGGGTGGTGGGTGACAGTGACTGGGTGGTGGGTGACAGTGACTGGGTGGTGGGTGACAGTGACTGGGTGGTGGGTGACAGTGACTGGGTGGTGGGTGACAGTGACTGGGTGGTGGGTGACGGTGACTGGGTGGTGGGTGACGGTGACTGGGTGGTGGGTGACATTGACTGGGTGGTGGGTGACAGTGACAGGGGGTGGGTGACAGTGACAGGGGGTGGGTGACAGTGACAGGGGGTGGGTGACAGTGACAGGGGGTGGGTGACAGTGACAGGGGGTGGGTGACAGTGACAGGGGGTGGGTGACACTGACAGGGGGGTGGGTGACACTGACATGGGGGGTGGGTGACACTGACAGGGGGGGTGGTGACACTGACAGGGGGGGTGGGTGACACTGACAGGAAGGGGGGTGACACTGACAGGGGGGTGGGTGACACTGACAGGGGGATGGGTGACACTGACAGGGGGGGTGGGTGACAGTGACAGGGGGTGGGTGACAGTGACAGGGGGGTGGGTGACAGTGACAGGGGGGTGGGTGACATGTCTGGGTGGTGGGTGACAGTGTCTGGGTGGTGGGTGACAGCGAGTGACTGGGTGGGTGACAGTGGCTGGGTGGGGGGTGACAGTGACTGGGTGGTGAGTGACTTGGTGGTGAGTGACAGTGACTGGGTGGTGAGTGACTGGGTGGTGAGTGACAGTGGCTGGGTGGGGGGTGACAGTGACTGGGTGGTGAGTGACTGGGTGGTGGGTGACAGTGTCTGGGTGGTGGGTGACAGTGACAGTGACTGGTTGGTGGGTGACAGTGACTGGGTGGTGGGTGACGGCAACAGTGACTGGGAGGGTGGGTGACAGCGACAGTGACTGGGTGGTGGGTGACGGCAACAGTGACTGGGTGGGTGGGTGACAGTGGCTGGGTGGGTGGATGACAGTGACTGGGTGGTGGGTGACAGTGACTGGGTGGTGGGTGACAGTGACAGGGTGGTGGGTGACTGGGTGGTGGGTGACAGTGACTGGGTGGTGGGTGACCGTGACAGGGTGGTGGGTGACCGTGACAGGGTGGTGGGTGACCGTGACAGGGTGGTGGGTGACCGTGACAGGGTGGTGGGTGACCGTGACAGGGTGGTGGGTGACAGTGACAGGGGGTGGGTGAAAGTGACAGGGGGTGGGTGAAAGTGACAGGGGGGTGGGTGACAGTGACAGGGGGTGGGTGACAGTGACAGGGGGTGGGTGACAGTGACAGGGGGTGGGTGACAGTGACAGGGGGGTGGGTGACAGTGACAGGGGGTGGGTGACAGTGACAGGGGGGTGGGTGACAGTGACAGGGGGGTGGGTGACAGTGACAGGGGGGTGGGTGACAGTGACAGGGGGGTGGGTGACAGTGACAGGGGGTGGGTGACAGTGACAGGGAGTGGGTGACAGTGACAGGGGGGTGGGTGAGAGTGACAGGGGGGTGGGTGACAGTGTCTGGGTGGTGGGTGACAGTGACAGTGACTGGGTGGTGAATGACAGTGACTGGGTGGTGGGTGACGGCAACAGTGACTGTGTGGGTGGGTGACGGCAACAGTGACTGTGTGGGTGGGTGACGGCAACAGTGGCTGGGTGGGTGGGTGGCAGTGGCTGGGTGGGTGGATGACAGTGACTGGGTGGTGGGTGACAGGGTGGTGGGTGACAGTGACAGGGTGGTGGGTGACAGTGACAGGGTGGTGGGTGACTGGGTGGTGGGTGACAGTGACAGTGACTGGGTGGTGGGTGACAGCGTCTGGGTGGTGGGTGACTGGGTGGTGGGTGACAGTGACAGTGACTGAGTGGTGGGTGACAGTGACAGGGTGGTGGGTGACAGCAACAGTGACTGGGTGGGTGACAGTTGAGTGAGTGACTTACCCTGACCGGGTGGGTGCTGCTTCCTTGCCGCTTCCCCCCCCGCCCCCGATGTCCCCTTGGCAGCTGCCCGGGGCGGGAGGTGGGCACGGGGGGGAAGAGGGCCCGGGAGGTGGGCTCGGGGAATGCACAGGAGGGGGGCGCACGGGAGGTGAGCTCGGGGAGGTGGGCAGCTGCGGGAGGGGTGCGAGATGCCGGGCGACTGCAGCAACCTCCGCGGCTGCTGCTGCTGGGTTGGCGCGCGGGAAGTTATGGGGGCGGGGCGTGAGGCTAGCAGGTGGCTGCAGCATCCCCCGCGCCTGCTGCATGGGGCAGGAGGTGCGTGCGTGGGAGAGTGCGTGCGTGGGTGGGAGAGTGCGTGCGAGGGTGGGAGAGTGCGTGCGAGGGTGGGAGAGTGAGTGGATGGGAGAGTGAGTGGGTCGGTGAGACAGTGACTGGGTGGGGGGTGACAGTGACTGGGTGGTGGGTGACAGTGACTGGGTGGTGGGTGACAGTGACAGGGTGGTGGGTGACAGTGACAGGGGGTGGGTGACAGTGACAGGGTGGTGGGTGACAGTGACAGGGGGTGGGTGACAGTGACAGGGGGTGGGTGACAGTGACAGGGGGGTGGGTGACAGTGACAGGGGGGTGGGTGACAGTGACAGGGGGATGGGTGACAGTGACAGGGGTGGGTGACAGTGACAGGGGGGTGGGTGACAGTGACAGGGGGTGGGGGACAGTGACAGTGACGTGGGTGACAGTGACTGGGTGGGTGACGGCAACAGTGACTGGGTGGGTGAGTGACAGCGACAGTGACTGGGTGGATGACAGTGGCTGGGTGGTGGGTGACAGTGACAGTGACTGGGTGGTGGGTGACAGTGTCTGGGTGGTGGGTGACAGTGACAGGGTGGTGGGTGACAGTGACAGGGTGGTGGGTGACAGTGACAGGGTGGTTGGTGACAGGGGGGTGGGTGACAGTGACAGGGGGGTGGGTGACAGTGACAGGGGGTGGGTGACAGTGACAGGGTGGTGGGTGACAGTGACAGGGTTGTGGGTGAAAGTGACAGGGTGGTGGGTGAAAGTGACAGGGGGTGGGTGAAAGTGACAGGGGGTGGGTGACAGTGACAGGGGGGTGGGTGACAGTGACAGGGGGTGGGTGACAGTGACAGGGGGTGGGTGACAGTGACAGGGGGGTGGGTGACAGTGACAGGGGGGTGGGTGACAGTGACAGGGGGGTGGGTAAGTGACAGGGGGGTGGGTGACAGTGACAGGGGGGTGGGTGACAGTGTCTGGGTGGTGGGTGACAGTGACTGGGTGGTGGGTGACAGTGACTGGGTGGTGGGTGACGGCAACAGTGACTGGGTGGGTGACAGCGACAGTGACTGGGTGGGTGGGTGACAGTGGCTGGGTGGGTGGATGACAGTGACTGGGTGGTGGGTGACTGGGTGGTGGGTGACAGTGACTGGGTGGTGGGTGACTGGGTGGTGGGTGACAGTGACAGAGACTGGGTGGTGGGTGACAGTGACAGTTGAGTGGGTGACTTACCCTGACCGGGTGGGTGCTGCTTCCTTGCCGCTTCCCCCCCTGCCCCCGATGTCCCCTTGGCAGCTGCCCGGGGTGGGAGGTGGGCACGGGTGGGGGGGGAAAGAGGAGCCGGGAGGAGGGCTCGGGGAATGCACAGGAGGGGGGCGCAGGGGAGGTGAGCTCGGGGAGCGCAGGGGAGGTGAGCTCGGGGAGCGCAGGGGAGGTGTGCTCGGGGAGCGCAGGGGAGGTGAGCTCGGGGGAGCGCAGGGGAGGTGAGCTCGGGGAGCGCAGGGGAGGTGAGCTCGGGGAGCGCACGGGAGGTGAGCTCAGGGAGCGCACGGGAGGAGAGCTCGGGAGGCGAAACAGGAGGTGGGCAGCTGGGGGGGGGAGGGGGACGAGATGCCGGGCGGCTGCAGCATCCTCCACAGCTGCTGCTGCTGCTGCTGCTGCTGCTGCTGCTGGGTTGACGCGCGGTAAGCTCTGGGGGCGGGGCGTGAGGCTAGCAGGTGGCTGCTGCATGGGGCAGGAGGTGCACGCGGGGGGTGCAGAGTTGGCGTTTCCCCGCCCTCCGTTCCACGTTGGGATCGAGGAAGCGAGGGAGGCGAGAGGAGGGGGGGCGAGAGGAGGGGGGGCAAGAGGATGGGGTTGGGGGGGCGAGAGGATGGGGGGCGAGAGGAGGGGGTTGGGGCGGGCGAGGGGAGGGGGTTGGGGGGAGCCAGGCCAGGCCCACAGGCAGCAGGCAGGGCCCACAGGCAGCAGGCAGGGCCCACAGGCAGCAAGCAGGGCCCACAGGCAGCAGGCAGGACACCCTGTGGGACCTCGGCTCTGCGCATGCGCAATCGCTGCCATTTATTTATTTTTTTTAACTTTTTTTTTTTTTTTAAATATAACTGCCAGGGCCGCGCAGGGGCCTGCCGGCCAGGCCCCCCTGACTCATGGGGCCCAGGACGCCCGTGCCCTTTCCCCCCCCCTGTTGGTGGCCCTGCAGATTATACACATCTATTCTCTGTTTATTAGTGTTTGCACTTTTATTTTCACTTGTTTATACTATATTATAATATCACTGTTATATGTGTAACCTGGTCTCCCCAGCCGGTCAGCACCCCCCTCACCTAGCTGCCGATCGCGGGGGCCGCCGCGTCCAATGGCGGCTCCGACCGGCGATTGCAGGGGTGAGGGCGATCAGGTCCCGGCTCAGGGGAGCCGGGCGGTGAGGGCGCCGCCATTGAGGAGTCACTCGCGCATGCGCAGTGATCGCGCATGCAGAGTACCGGAGTCAGGAAGGAGTCGCGTGAGTGTAGGGAAAAGCAGGGAAAGGTTGAGGCGGCCCCTATATACTCGCGCATGCGCAGGGCAAGTGCGCACGCGGCCCCAATGTAAGTACAGGCGCCCCAAGACTACAATTCCCATAGGGCCTAGCGAGGGAGGCACCAGGTGCCTCATAGGAGCCATTAGGGCTGCAAGACTGCCAGGAGAAGAAAAGGATACATTTCGCGGGCTTGCAGCTACGTGTGCAGTCAGAGTCAGGAGCAGCCCAGGGAAGGAGGTAGGGTGCAGGAGTCAGGGACTCCCTGCACTAGGCCAGCGGCCCTAAGGTCCAAGTTAGCCCTGATTCCCCTCCAGGTTAGTGAGTGTTGCCAGGGATAGTCTCAGGTTAGGGACCCTGTCACTTGCTGTAGTTAGAGCTGGAGAATAGAAAGGGACACGTGGGCTGAGTGTTAGTCTGCACAGCGCTGCTGCAGGAATTAGGTGAGGTAAGCGACGTGAGACAACTGGGGGGTTCATAGCGGTACCCAATCCGGGGAGCCATAGCCCAGGTCCGCGTTGCGCGTAGTATGAGGCAACTGGGGGGTTAATAGCGGTAACCAATCTGGGGAGCCATGGCCCAGGGCCCGTGTTACGAGTAGGGTGGGTGCAGGGACCTACCTGCATAGGATAGGCAACCCCGCAGGCCCTAAGAGTTTTCCTTAAGCCACCTAAGGATGCTGTGCTGTAGGGACGGCCTATAGTACAGTGTGTGTCACGTTGTTATAGTGTTAGGTAGGGACTCAGCGGACGCTGCGGTTCCAGGGAAAGAGTTCGGGCTCAAGTCGGGGCCACAGAGAATAACTCCAGGTTGGGATCAGACGGATTCATCGCACGTCTGACCCTTTGTGAAGCGTTGCTGATCCGAGCACCGGAGTGCTCGGCAGGTACTATACAGTCATAAGTGCACCAACGGGCCCTTAGTGTAATTGTGACTGCGCAGTCACCCATTGCTTCTCTCTGCAAGAGTGCGGGACATTGGGTGGGACTCTATGGACACTGGGTGGGATCACCTGGTGTTGGGAAAGCGTCCTACGCGACGCAGTGGTAAGTGTCTCCTCTAGAGAGGGACACCGGTTATGTTGGTATTGTCATGATATGTGTTATCTTATGTTCCTAAGTAAATATTATTAGTTATTATACCTCACCGTGTACGTGATTATTGTGATTGTCCTGCGAGGAACCACTCCCCCTCTGGTGGGAGCCATCGCAGGTGGAGGCGCTGAATTGAGTAAGTGGTTACCCCTAGTATATAGTGCCCCCAGGTTCCCCGTGGCGGAAGCTCAGCCCTCCTGTGAGCCAACAGGTAACGCACCACACCTATGGTAACACCGTATGTTTCTCCGTACCCACAGTATAATCTGCGATTGGGTGGGGGAATACCCGTTACATATGTATTTATGTCACTATATAAAGTATATACTTTAGGACTGTCACTTTAATATAATTAATATTCAAGCACTGGGAAGCCCCAACCGAGACACTTTTTAGATCTCTAAACACCTTCCCTGGTTTGTAAGAAACAAGCTCTCATGTCTGTAAGCACATTGGAAAAAGGCAGAAGAATTAACACACACTGATTTAATTATCAAGGAAACGAAGCGGTCTATGTACGATAGGGAAAATTCTGGCGTCAAGTCGTTACTTTGTCGCAACCTGTACTAAAATATACCTGAGACCGGATAGCGTCTATGTATTGACCTTGCTTGCACCATTTTCGATGCATAGAATACGTGGGAGGAGTTAGGGCGGGGTCACATCTGTATATTGGTGCAGCTCTGTGTATTAAGGAATGTGTAACTTGCATTACTTTTCTTGACGGTTTTCTGCGTTGGTTTTTTCCGTCACCTTAAAAGGTGACGTAAGTCTTTTGTTAGCGCACAATACGCCAAATTCTAAAACAGTACAAATGCACATCATAAAACAGACAAAAAATTTTTTTTTTTTACACAACTGTGTCAGCCCACACGTACTTATTGATACATAGCGTCGTAAGTTAAATACAAGAACATATTTGGTCACTGTAAGTGGTCTAAACTCCATGGAACTCCTGAAAGCTGAGGAAAAATAGAAGCAGCACTGCACGATTATAGTGAAGAATTTACACTATTGTTTTTTGTTTACACTTTTTAATCTCTGTATGGCTCCATCTTTACTAATACCTTACAATACAATTACCAATACCTTCCAATTAGATTGTAAGCTCCTCGGAGCAGGGACTCCTCTTCCACAATGTTACATTTATGTCTGAAGCACTTATTCCCATTATGAGTTATTTGTATTATTTGTTATTTATATGATTGTCACGTCTATTACTGCTGGCGCTATATAAATAAAGACATACATACATACAACACGAAATCACCCAGATAAATATCTTGACCCATCCACATCCTGAAAAAAGCAGATTTTAGGAGGTCTTAAAGTGTGATGAGTACAATGGATATAAAGAAATGTGCTCAAGCTAAAGGTTGGAAACGCCACACGTGAAACATACTAACAATCAACCTACATGCATTTATATCAAATGATTTTAAAATATCCAAAATACCACAATAGACTGTGTTTGTATTTTTTGATATACCGGTATTTAAAATGTTGTGACTAAAAATATTGGATGTATTTGTATTTTAGTTTTCGGTGTAGCCTGGTTATTACATTACATGACCTTTATCCATCTAGTGTATGGAAAAAATAGTCACAGAGATATTCTGGGAGTTGTGCCAACATGGGTATCTTTTTCTAGTAAAAAATGCAGCTTGGTATTTACTCTGGTACTGAAGGGGTTGTTGGGGGAAAAAAGATTGACAGGGATCTGGGATTAAAAAGATCATATTTATGCACCTGGATCAAGTAGAATATGGATTCAGTGGAAAGGTGATTTGATAGTAAATGGTTAACGTAGACTAAGGACTGTGGCCTATTTAACATGTTAAATAAAGCGGATTTCCAACTTTAAAAAAAAAATGGACATCTATAAGTATTTCTAAATTGTTTTTAAGTTTAGCATTCCCAAGGTAAACAAATGCTTTGGGTGGATTTTACATTTTTTTACTAATGTATTTTGGAGATCATCAAAATTGTTTGCTTTGTTCCTTTGTTTGCAATGTAATTATGAAGCCATCATTAGTCAAACAGATAAACATAAGATGCTAATATGCTTCAATCCACTACAAAAAGTGATATGTAAATCTTTTGAACAAGATAGAAATATGCTGAAATATATTTCTTTAAGGATGATTGAATCTTTCTGAGAAGGACAATTACACTAATACGCTGTTTAAAAAATGGGACCCACTAAATTGACATGCCCATTTAAGATTGAGATGAATGAGTATCAGACAACGTTGTTTATGAGATCCCACTTACAATAAAACAACCAAAAAAAGTGTTGTCATCTTAGAAAATAAGACAAAAAAAATCAATATATGAATACTGAAGCATTTTAACAGCGACAGGTGTGTAACCAACATATCCCTTTATGTGGCTGGAGGAAAGTTCTCATTAATGTGTAACCCCCCCTACTAACGGGTTACTAGGAGTTTGGAGTGTATTGGGCCCTACCCTGTGTTGCCATGAGATCATGAGTCACGGTGAGTATATTAAAGAAGGGGAAGGTTCGAGAAGGTTTGGTTCCTGGACCGACCAGGCCCTCCCAGTTTATTATGTTGTAGATAGGGACAGTATCCTTTTAAGTTAGGATCCCCAAAAGAAGTGATGGAGTCCTGAATGTTTAAGGAAAAGGAATACGGCACGCCACAGAGGGTCTCAGGAAAGAGGGCTCGCGGGGGTTGGCGGATGAGCTCTAACTGCAGATTTGCACTAATATTCCTCATCAGTCTGTACGGAAGTGGCAGTTCTCAAACAAGCCAAAGGAAAGACCGACCAGGGTTCCCATAGGTGTCAGAGTAATCGGATTAATACCGATAATGATCCCAAAGCAACAAGGGGGCTGGGTCCCACTTCTACGTATGGCAACTAAGTAAATGTACCTCAATTCGAGTGTATGCCTGATATAAAATACAGTGCAACATTGTCAAAATGTGCATGAGTTGTCTTTGCGCTTGGGGACACATATAAATGACAGTTGTACTTTAAAAGTTCCTGGCGCCCATTTTTATTCAGCCTTGCAACATCATCGCCCAGCCACCCGAATCTCGCATCCTAAATCAAGGTAATCCACGTTGAGTAGGCAACCATTGCGTAACGATGTAAACTCCGCAGGAGCCGGGCAGGGAGGGTTCCAACGTGGCGCTGGGCCAGCAAGAGAAAGAAAGAGGAAGAATGTTTGTGTTTTGCCTGTTTTGAATGAAGAGTTTGTTTTGTGTGGACTATGTATGTACAAAGCTTTCCAGATATACGAAACTTAAAATTGCATCAATCCCGGATAGAGGAATGGTACATTTAAAATGGCGGCAGTCCGTAATGAATGGTACTAGCCTACTGCAAAGCCAAAATGGCGTCGAGGAAAATGTGAGTGTAAATGGGACATAAGTGACTGTTAATCAAAACGAAATGCATTTAGGGCTGAGAGCCCCAGCACAGCAAAATCATGGTGAGTCCAACTCTTCACTGCCAGAAAAAAACATGTTTTTGCTCAAGTCAAGGGGGACAGCGTTTCCCATCCAGTCAAGAGGGACAGTGTTTCCCGACAAGATAAAGAGGGACGGAGTTTCCTAATAAAGATGCAAGAATGCTAATCTCCTCCATCCTTACCGCGGCTAGGTGTGCTGTGGCATTCCCTGGAAAAAGATCTCTCCCCCCTCCATTCAGGCGGTTAAGAGAAGAATAGATGACGTAATGCTTATGGAACGTCTGACGGCGTTTCTCAAACGCAACACTGCAAGTCATTACAAAATATGGGAACCCTGGGAGGTTCACTGACACCTAAGCGAACCCGATAGGAGACACCATGATCACCCAGACCACAGCCTGAATGATGTTAGGGTCAGCGGGGCGGGGAAAGCTCACCCTCTCACCCCCCCCCCACCCATCTCCACACCCCCTCCCCCCCATACCCTCCCCACCCCCCATACCCCCCCTCTCTTTTTCAGACCTCTCGCTCCCCTGGTCACCCGGTGACCCAGAGGTCGCGCCACCCTTGTCGGTACACTACCCCCCCCCCCCCCTTCCAACACGGAAAATCAGAAAACCAAAGTGTATTAGGATATTGTGACGTGATATATGCCTGTAAATTTGCCTGTTTCCTAATAAAAAAGTTATAAAAAAAAAAAGATGCAAGAATGCATGGTGGCAATGATGTGCGGAGCACGTTGCCTAGTGGTGCAAAGTGTACGCCATACTCTTCTCTCCGGAGTCTCCAATGACAGTGTGGGGATACAAATCAATATGGGCCACGCCCTGATCCTGCCGGTTTATTAGGGTAGGGCCTGAGTGTTACAGAGAGAAAGGAGCACGTGAAACGGAGTGACCATGTCACTCACTCCCGTGATTGTCTGTGCTGGACTATTTCACTGTGCTTTGGCGAGATGACGACTGCTATCAGTACCCCACAACTAGTGCACTTTGACATCCCCGGGGTTTTTTTTGTCATTACCGTAGAAGACAAAGAGTTCCTGCAAGCCACTAGTTTTGGATGTTGACGTCCGGGAGGAGCCTTGTACAGTACTGCCAGATTTGCAGAGTGTGGATTGTCCTATATGCGGCCGCATGTCCATTGGATGATGGAGTCGTTGATCAAATCTGTTCAAGGGAATGGGGACCCGAGCGAAGCTGATGGCTCAGTGGATTTTCTGCAGGATGGTGCCCAGAAATTGGTATGACACAAATGGTGTCTGGCCGACGGGGTAAGATTGAACAATGGTGGGCAGGGGAGGAAAACGAGGCCTATATATGGCACACTGAGGAACTAGACGATCGTTTATTTTTTAGTGACGATGTACAGTGGGACATGGTTATGGCTGAGCTTCCCAAAGAGAAGCCATTAGTCTGGGTTCTACCTAGTCTGAGTTCTACCCAGTGCTCCTATGGGCAGTTAGCTAAAACAGCTAAATCAGACTGATCACATAATCTGGGATCGGGTCAAGGAGACCTGGGGTTGTTAATACTATGTTCCTGGGGGTGCTTTGGATATAGTAGATATTTTCAGGAATCATTGGTTACAGTGTAAAGCTAAGGCTCACATTTCTCAGTAAGGGCATGCCCTGCTTACAGAAAATCAGGATAGAGTAGATAAAGTCGTGAGAATATGGCGCATTTATAAAGACCAGGTGGAATGTATAGACGAAACGAGGGTTAAACGGATTCACTATGTAGAAGGAGATGATGGTTAGAAAGTATAGTCAAAGTAGTATATGAGTGCTCAAGTATTACCGGATAAAGATCTTCAATAAAATATCGAAATAGGTACACAGAAAACTCCATCAAAGAGTGGGTGAGAATGTTAATTTCCAAGAATATATCTGGTGAAAAATGAGACATCTTGCAATCTTCTTGATAAATAGGACAAATATACCCTGAAGGTAAAGGTGAGTGAAATGTGATACACTCTCCTAAAAACCTCATTGAAAATGTCTTAATACGTTTCTTCAGCAAAACATAGTACTGTACTCACAGTTTTCTTTGTTATTTCTTCTAATTCCTCACCCACTTCAGGCATCTCTATTTGGAGGCGTGACAGCCGCTGTATAACAAAATCCAAGAGCAAAAAAACAAAAATTGAAGCAGCGCACAGCCAAGGGAGTCAGGGTCAAAAAGATTATTAAAAAATGATTTTATTAGTCCAACATAACTAAAAGGAGGTACAAGAAGCTCTCCTTCTAACTCCCATAGCTGTGTGCAGCTTCTAGTTTTGTTTTTTTGCTCCTGGTATGGTTGAAAAGCCTGATTACTGGTAGACTACGAGTTACTATCCACCTGTAAGATAGCAAATGTCTGACCCTGTCTGGGTCAGGTGTTAATATAGCAATATTACGCTTTCTGTATATATCGTGAGTTCTGACCCATTACCTCCGGAAACAGAGAGATACGGTGCCCTGTTCTTGCTGCCATTTTCCATATGCCCTTTGAAATATGGGATGTGGTAATACAAAAGACTTAAGCACCCGTTGTACGCTGTATGTATGTGAGGAATCGGGGAACACGTCCCTTGCAAGCGTGACGTCACACAACGATCCCCAGCTGCTCGTCAAGCCCTAATTAGCCCCTTGTCTCCTGCACCTATCCCGGTCTCCGCGGGGGACGTGCCCCCGCTCCGCCTCCTATGCTATTGGCTTCCTTCCTGGTTAAATACCTTGCTAGTGCTCAGTTGCATTGCGGATCATAACCAAGTGTAGCCTTGTGCGGATCCTGTGTTTTGTTTTGCCTTACCTTGCCTTGTTCCAGTATTGTCTCGCACGTGTGACCCTTCGTGTACCGACCCGGCTTGTTTGTGGACCCTCTCTGGCTCTGACCCCGGCTTACCCTCGACTACGCTTACCTCTCGACTCCACGACCCAGGCTTACGGACCACTATTACACCGTCTTCTCCGCACCAGACCATTGGCTTACGGACTTCAACTACGCAGCTATCTATAACCCAGGACCCCGGCAAGTATACAGGAATAACCTTCTCTCTCCAACCCAGACACGCCTCCGTTGCTGTGGGTGTGTGGCTCTAAACTTCTCACCTCAGTACCGGGGTCTTGTCTTGTTTGTGGGTTCGCGCAAGCGTTACAGTATGCCCAGCCCAACAAACATAGACCCACCTGAGGTGGGCCAAGCTTTGGCATCTATCTCTGAGCATTTTCAGTATCTAGACAAACAAGTCTCTGACAACCCAAAAGTTAGCTACAGTCTCACTTCAACAATCCCAGTCCAGAATTCTTAGGCCAGCAACCTTAACTGCTTCTTCTAAAGAGGGAACTATACCCTTGGAACCACAGCCTCCTAATCCCTATGCCGATTACCAACTAGAATGCAGAAGTTTTCTCAATCAATGCGACATCCAGTTCGAATTAACCCCTTCTCGCTTTTCTTCAGACAGATCAAAAGTTGCCTATATTATTGCTTTGCTGACCGGTGATGTTTTGGCGTGGGCTTCCCCCATCTGGGAATTGAGACCTGAACTTACTCGAAACTTTGCTAGTTTCAAAAAGGAGTTTCAACAAGTTTTTGACACCCCAGGCCGTAAAATCACTGCTGCCTCATCTCTATTTCACATTTCTCAGTGTCACAGGACAGTGGCGAAATACGCTCTTGAATGTCTCCCATCCCTGGTTTTCCTTCTACCACTATTCCTGTTCCAGAGCCTCCAGAACCCATGCAGTTAGGAAGTCATCAACTTTCCTTTGTGGAGAAACAACGCCGGAGAAATGAAGGACTGTGTCTCTACTGTGATCTGCCTGGGCATTTGGCCCATCGTTGCCCGACACGACCGGGAAACGCAAACGCCCAATGAGATATGAGGGGATCTCATTGGGTACCATTTCTTCTCTCCCCTTTGAAAAGAAAAACCTGCCGAAAAGAATACTACTTCCAATTGTCCTTGAGGGTCCTGATTTCCATGTATCTGCTTCCGCATTTGTTGACTCCGGGTCTGGGGGAAATTTTGTGGATCAGGAATTCGCGACCAAATATAAAATTCCTTTGATAAAAAAGTCTGTACCCATCGGTCTCGAGGCAATTGATGGACGTCCCCTCCAGTCAGCCTTTATCTCCTTGGAGACACCAACTCTTACTCTCTCCACAAAGGATGGTCATAAGGAAAGATATATTTGGATGTTATTCATTCTCCGTTTGTGCAGGTAATCCTGGGCCTTCCTTGGCTACAATTACACAATCCTCTGATAGATTGGACCAAAAAGAAACCTATACAGTGGGGTCCGCCTTCTAAGAAGCTCTCTGCCCCTATCACCCTCTCGGTGGTTGGGTTAGAAACTGCTGATTCTGTTAACAAACCCCTTCCAGAAGTGTACGCAGAATTTCTTGACGTTTTTGATAAGTTCCGATCTGAGGTCCTTCCCCCTCATCGTCCCTTTGACTGCCCCATTGATCTCCTTCCCGGTGCCATCCTTCCCAAAGCCAGATCATACCCTTTATCCCTTCCTGAGACCAAAGCTATGTCCGAGTATATTCAGGAGAACTTGAAGAAAAGTTTTATGAGAGACTCTACCTCCCCCGCCGGGGCTGGTTTCTTTTTTGTTAAGAAGAAGGATGCCTCCCTTCGCCTCTGTATAGACTACAGAGGTCTTAACAAGATTACGTTGAAAACCCGCTACCCCTTACCACTTATTTCGGAATTGTTTGACCGTTTGCAAGGTGCCACCATATTCTCTAAGCTCGACCTTCGTGGCTCATACAATCTCATACGTATAAGACAAGGAGATGAGTGGAAGACGGCCTTTAATACACACGACGGCCATTACGAATATTTAGTTATGCCCTTTGGATTTTGTGACGCACCAGCGGTTTTCCAAGAATTCGTAAACGAGATTTTTCGAGATGTCCTTAACTCCTTTGTCATTGTGTACCTGGACGATATTCTCATTTTCTTAAGATCCCTATCCGAGCATATCCAGCATACCAAACTTGTTCTCTCCCGCCTCCGTGAGAATCATCTCTATGCGTTATTACTGGCAACAATATAATTTTAGGTGTGCTCCTAAATTTGAGTGACAAATGGATATCTGTCTATAGCCATCTTCTAAACTTCAAGTGTTTGGCCTTATTGCATTCCTCTCCTTGAAACGATTACAAATATCTAAAAGTTATGATTCAGAGTATGTGTCAGGACCAGGATTCCATATCTTTTGAATGGTTGGGTTAGTCACGCCCCTTAACACTCTGTAAAACCCTTCCCAGAATGCTTTGAACGTACCTTTAAAAGTGTCCTGTTTTCTTGGGTGTCAGAAGAGCCATAATTTAATCCCATCTGGCAAAACAAATGCTCTTATCTCTAGATTCTATCAGTCCATACAACACATATTTCCCTTTTAGTGGACCATCAGTGAAACCCCTCAATTAAGCCCTCTTTGTAGATCAGTACAGACACAGGAAGGATCATGACCGTTATGAACATAATGTCTTGTATTTTTAAGACAAACTGTAACCACATTAAACCCTGAAGCACCAGATTGATTAAAATACTTAATATGCCACCACCATTTTTATTACACATGCTATTAGAGAGGGTTGGGGTTCCTTACAATGCATCTGATCTCAGACTCGCTATTAGAGAGGGTTGGGCTTCCTTACAATGCATGAGATCTCAGACTCGCTATTAGAGAGGGTTGGGATTCCTTACAATGCAGCTGATCTCAGACACTATTAGAGAGGGTTAGTGTTCCTTACAATGCATCTGATCTCAGGGGCGCTATTAGGTTGCGGCCATAGTGTGCGCGCATCTGTCGCTTGAGCGATTAGTGGACTCCATTCACGCGCACGACAGAGAGGTGTGGCCCGGGACATCACAAGGCTGCTTTGCCCTAAAATGGCTCATGTGACACGGCCGTCGCACGAAAAATCAAAAAAAATTATCTCGTGCACAGCATGGCCGGACTGGTGCACTTATATGAATTTGTTTGTGCGCGAGGTGTTGTGTGCACTATGTCCGCAGCCGTAGAGAGGGTCGGGGTTCCATACAATACATCTGATCTCAGACGTGCTATTAGAGAGGGTTGGGGTTCCATACAATACATCTGATTTCAGACTCGCTATTAGAGAGGGTTGGGGTTCCTTACAATGCATCTGATCTCAGAAGCGCTATTAGAGAGGATTGGGCTTCCTTACATTGCATCTGATCTCAGACGCGCTATTAGAGAGGGTTGGGGTTCCTTACAATGCATCTGATCTCAGACGTGCTATTAGAGAGGGTTGGGGTTCCTTACATTGCATCTGATCTCAGACGCCCTGTTAGAGAGGGTTAGGGTTTCGCAGAATTTCCCAATATAGTTATAGGGTTCCCTAACCAAAAAAGGTGGGAAACCAGTGAATTATGTCTAACAACATTTTTTGCCTTCTATAAACCTGGAAAATGAATCAGTATTAAAGTAAGCAGACTGCTAAAACGAACAATACGGAGTCAGGAAGTCTTTTCCCCATAATGTTTACATTTATATTTTGAGTGCTGATCCAATTGTTTTGCACTGTCTTCATATGTACGTGCCCAGCAGTGAGGACATAGGATGAGAGCACCTACTGTACAAGCAAACCTGGGAAGAAAACACTTGGGGAGTGCAAGTTCTTTTTAACAATGCTGCCGGTAGCATTGTACTATGATATTGCTCCCACATTGCTCGCAGTGTATTTTGCCAACGCAGGCCCGATATTCTACACAAGATTGAATGGAGCTCCTTTGAAACAAATGGTAAAGCACGCAACATTTTCTTAATGCTCGCAATATTAAATGCGCTTTTTTTATGCAGTGCGCCATGTTACCTGGAGCAATAACTCTTGATGTTTATGGCTGCTTTAGTATAATGAGTCAGTACTCATTATTGATGGTTACACGAAGCAGTAATTTATGTGTGTGTGTTAATGTTATTAGAATTGGAATTAGAAATGTCTAAATGATATACGTATGCGTTTCTACAGATTGCAGATTGCAGTAACTATTTTTTTAGATGTAGTCACGGTTCATTATTTGCTTAACACCAATGTTTCTGCATGGCCCTCCAGCACTGAAGACATTAAAAATATATTTGTATTGTTGCACTAAGTCATAAGCAAATTAAGTACCTCTTAGGGTCGCAACAAGTGAATAGGACTTTCATTCCTTCTGGGAGACTGAAATAATGATTCCATTGAAATGTAATTGACGCTTGGCCCAGAACTCTATACTGCTATCCATTTGGGCACTTGGACTTTGACATTTGTGCATTACTATATAATAAAGGCATAGTTATTGTAGGAGACAGAATACTTTAACCATTCAGCCTTAAACAAGACACAAGCTATAGATCTATAGAAGTGGATAGGTATAATTTGCAAATGTAGGGCTTATGTATCTCCCATCCACAACTTCACCACCTTTCCTCTCACAGTGTGTTATTGTTATAGTGTGAGTAGTAAAGAAGTTATATTATATTCAGTTGTATAGTCGTTATTGAGTCTTATGTGGGACCATCCTGCCCTGCTGGGATCCCTCATAGGTGGAGGTGCTGCACCGATCAGAAAGAGAGAGATCAACCCCAGGCTCCCAGAAGCAGAGGCTTAGACCTCCTGCACGCTAACAGGTACAGCAGCATGCGTAGTTCCCTTAGTCATAGGGAAAGGGGTCTACATTTGGAGGGGTTGCCGAGATTCAGACCTGGAGTGCCCGAGAGAGTAGAACAAAATTTAGGGATCAATGTTTGTACTCTCCAAGCAAGAGGTCCATCAGTGGGCCGTGGAGTTTCAAGAATCTTCCCGGCACGTGGTCGCAGTGGGGGACGTCCTGGCCGGTACACCCCCATGGGAAGTCTGCACCAGAGGTACCTTACCGGGCTGAACTCCCACACCACTCAGGTAACCCCAGAAGGAACTAAGCTAGCCCGGAGTCAGTCCATAGCTGCCGATATGACTGCCCAAGCCACCGGTTGACAGGAGGCTCGGAGTTTGGGGAAGCTCTACAACAACTGGTGGATGGCCTAGCGCAGTCCTCACAGTCCCACAATTACCGCAAGCGCAAAGCTTTCTCTGGGATATCACCCACTCCCGTCGGAGAAGAAAAGTTTGGGGCATGGAGGGAACATACCCTCCACGTGCTCGAGCAATGGTCCTGTTCCGAAGCTGTGAAGAGGCAGCAAGTAGTCGAATGCTTATGGCCCCCAGCAGCTCAACTTGTGCGAATGCACCACGAGACCGAGGGGGAAGCCACCGCCCAGGAGTTTTTCTAACTCCTCAACCAGGCCTACACTGCCGAGGATGACAAAGATGAACTCTTTGCCCACTTCCGTGCTCTCCGCCAGAAGGAGGGAGAAGAACTGTCCACGTTAGCTTGACACTTACAACTATCCTTATGGGGATTACTCTCCAAGAACGTTATCCCTGCCACCGTATTAAATAAGTACCGATTCAAGCAACTCATGAAAGGATCCTTACCCACACATCCTATAGCTCCTATGATGCGAAGTGCCCCTCAGGGCGTGAATCTCCCCAGCTTCCTGGAGTTGATGAGTCACATACGGAAGTAGGAGGTTCAATTGATCTTCCACGCTTCCAAGACATCTTGGGAATCCTCCAAAGGGGCAAACAAAGTGATTCCAGCCAAGAATCCCAGTGCGAAGGAGAATCCTGAGGACAATACCCCTCAGGGTCCTCCACGACAGGCCCCCTCGACACCTTGGAGCTCGGCTTCTAACCCCAGCTTCAATGCGACCCGAAGCAATCGTTGCTGCCACAAAGAATGCCACTTTGCACGTGACTGCCCGAAGCCCGACACTTCCACCCCTGGAGCCATGGCCTTCAACGTGCATTTGGCAAAAGTTCACATCCTCGGATAGTGCCCCTGCACCTAGTCCCAAAGAGAAGACCCCATCAGATGCCTGCACTCGAGTAGGACCTGCAGCCATATTACGAGTCCTGGTGGAGGGAATCTACACCTCCACATTGCTGACACTGGGTCTCAAGTGACAATCATCTACCACCCATTCTACGACCTGCACCTCAAGCATCTGCCTATGCAGTTGGCGGAAAAGATGAAAGTTTGGGGTCTTAGCAGCAAAGACTACCCCATTGATGGCTTGATTCAAGTGTGGTTGGACATACCATAGCTCAATACTAACACATCCCACCCCATGGAAGTAGAAGCTATGACATGTCCCAAGCCCCGGGAACATCCAAATTCTCCCATCATATTGGGGAACAAGGCTGATGTGGTGAGGGCCCTGATCCGGGCCTATCTGCAAGAAGCAAGGGAATTACCCCTAGCATCCCTCCGGTTTCACCCTGTATTCATGGAGGAATGCCATAGAATCTCTGTCCAAGAAGGCTTAGGACAGTTCTTCAACCTGGAGAAGGGATTGACAGAGATTTCACCAGGGGGAGTGAAGCACATGGCCGCTGTACCTTATTACCAGGGACACGACAAGGCCGACTGGTACTTTTCATTAGAGACAACGCCCAAGAGGACGTCAAGAGAGGGTTCAAGGTGGTACCCGAAATTAAAGAGTGGAAGTTTGCACTTCCTCGCCGGTTCAAGGTGGCCATACAGAATATCTCTCCCCACCCTATACGGTTCAATGTCGGGCAAATACTGGGTCGGATATACCCAGTTACTCCAATAGAATC
Organism: Ascaphus truei; assembly: GCF_040206685.1. Taxonomy (NCBI): domain Eukaryota; kingdom Metazoa; phylum Chordata; class Amphibia; order Anura; family Ascaphidae; genus Ascaphus; species Ascaphus truei. Next base: position 371,962,741 of record NC_134484.1, on the reverse strand, counting down.
CCTGGCACATGTGAGCACGACTACTGTCCAAGAAGCCCATACCGGATTGCAGTTCGACTTCGGGGAATCGACCTTACCCGCGGAGTGGAAGAATCAGCTAAGTGCCAAATTGGCGGAGCGCCGGGAGGTGTTCTTCACCAGTGAGATGGATGTGGGCTGCTGCAACAGTGCCCAACACATGATCAGACTGAATGACGCCACGCCATTCTGGGAGCGTTCCAAATGCATAGTTCCCAGAGATGTGGAGGAAGTCAGGAACGTCGTGAAGGAGATGGAGGGTATCGTAACGGAGTCCCGTAGCCCCTATGCCTATCATGGTAGTACAGAAGAAGAATTGGTCCATCCGCCTATGCGTGGACTACCGCACCCTGAACCGCCGCATGGTACCGGACCAATATATCTTACCACGGACTGAGGAAATCCTCAGCGCCTTATCAGGTAGTCAGTGGTTCAGCATGCTGGACCTGAGATCTGGATACTACCAGGTACCCATGAGCTCCAAAGACCAGGAGAAGACGGCGTTTGTCTGCCCCCTCAGGTTCTACCAGTTCACCCGGATGCCCCAAGGCATATGTGGTGCACCTGCGACATTCCAGAGGTTGATGGGAAAGACCATCGGTGATATGAATCCCTGTGAATATCTGGTTTCTCTAGATGATATCATCGTGTTCGGAAGAATGTTAAAAGAGCACGAAGAACGCCTTCTGAAGATTCTGGATTGCCTGTGAAAAGAAGGCCTGAAGTTGTCCCTGGACAAATGCTGCTTGTGCCGCACTTTGGTCACCTATGGGCCACATCGTGTCCGTGGAAGGAGTGGCTACTGACCCCGCAAAGTTCGAAGCCGCAGTGAACTGGCCCAGACCAGATAACGTGCTGGAGCTACGATCCTTCCTGGGGTTTTGCGGATACTACCCCAGATTCGTAGATGGGTACTCCAGCAAGGCCAAGGTCCTCAATAACCTGTTGAAAATCTACCCTGAGGAACCTCGGCAAAAAGCCAAAACTCTGCGAGCATGGACATCCGCCTGTGAGAAGGCATTCACAGGATTCAAGAAAAGCCTCACGGAAGCCCCTATCTTGGCCTATGCCAATCCAGAGCAGCAGTACATCCTGCATGTGGATTCCAGCTTTAACGGGCTGGGAGCTGTGTTACATCAATAATACCCTGCTGGCCTCCGCCCAGTAGCGTATGTGAGTCGTAGCTTGAAGCCGAGTGAACAAAACTATCCAGTTCACAAACTGGAATTTCTAGCACTAAAGTGGGCGGTAGTCGATAAACTACACTATTACCTGTACGGGGTCTCTTTCGATGTACGGACCAACAACTATCCGTTGACCTACATCCTTACCTCCGTCAAATTGGATGCCACTGTCCACAGGTGGTTGGCTGCCCTATCTAATTACCAGTTTACCTTAAATATAAGCGGGGGCCCTTGAACATCAGATCCGATGCTCTGTCCAGAAGGCCTGGACTGAGTGGAACGCCACACAATATACCGTGGGAAGAAATCCTTGACCATGGGATTCGGGCAATGTGCTAGAACAGTGGTGCGCAAACTTGGTGGCGCGACTCCCAGGAGGGGCGCGAGACTGAGGGAGACGCTTTGCCAGAACGATTTAATCGAACCTTACTGGACATGCTCGGAACTCTAAAAGGTGTTCAGAAGACTGAATGGAGTCGGCACGTAGAGGCCCTGGTTCACGCGTACAACTGTACCCGACACGAGTCAACTGGATTCTCCCCATACTTCCTCATGTTCGGATGAGAGGCGAGACTACCAGTAGATGTACGCCTTCGAGTCTCGACGGATGGGATACACAATGCTATCCATTTCAAATACGTGCAAAGACTTAAAGACAGCTTGCAACAGGCTTATCAGCAAGCTGAGAAGTCTACAGCTAAGTTGAATGCTGACAATAAAAGGCGATACGGCCATAAGGTCAAATATCGGGAGCTTCGTCCTGGAGACGCTGTGTTGCTTCGCAATCTGGGAGTCCCGGGAAAACATAAATTGGCTGACCGATGGAGAGACGGTGTATATGAAGTCGAATCTCAGATGCCTGGCCTCCCGGTCTATCGCATCAAAGACACTGAAGGCCGGGTAAAGGTATGGCACCGTAATCATCTTCTCCCCATTCCACAAGTGGGAGATGAGGAAGCAGAAAAATTGGACACACCACTGAACGGTGAGTCTGATTCCTCAGAGATTGGTCAAGAGACTGTACATGATCACACCAACTCTGAAACTCCAGAAGATCCTATGGAAGGGCCCTCTCAAAGGGATCCTCCCAATGGAGCTACGGGTAAAGGGCCCCGTAGGCCAACGCCTACTAGGGTGGCTCCAGCGGGCCAGCCTTTGGATCCACAAAGTCCGTGCTTTGTGCCGAACAGAGACTGTTCAGAGACATTTCTCCCCTCAAGGGAAGAGGCTGAGCCTCAAGACTGTACTTTTTACTCCCCCGAGGGAGTTGCTGAAGAACAGCTCCGAAGGAGCCAAAGAGTCAGGTACCCCCCAAATTGGGTAACCTATGATCAAGTTGGGGCACCCCACTATGAGGCTCAGCAGTGGTCTCGTAGCAAAATACAGTCTGTAATTGTGATGCTCACAGAACTGTGCAATATTGTTTAAAGTCGATGGATGTGCTAAGTTGAATCTGTGTTGAGATGCATTTTTATTATATAACTTCTGTGTATAGTTATTTAAGTTGTGTCCCAAGCGAGACATTGGGGTTTTTACCAGGGGGAGGATGTAACCAGGTCCCCTAAGCCCCGTGACCCCCCCCCTCGTTACCTCTGCGGCCGGGGGTCACTCGATAGACCCGCCGGCACTTCTGGAGGGTGGGGGCCATGCAGGGAGCGCTTCGGCGCTCCGGAGGTTCCCGGCGGCTCCCGTGCAGGGCGCCGCCATCTTGAGTGAGTTTGCGCATGCGCAGTAGGCTCCGGCGGCCCCGATGTGTTGTGCATGCGCAGTGGCAGCACGTGAAACACTAGCCTACCAAGAAGGTTCTTGGAACGGGATTACAAGTCCCATGAGCCTCAGGAGCGCCCCCATGACGCCAGGGAGCCAATAGGGCTGGAGGAGCTCCCTGCTTGCAGGGTTTTTGATACATTTTGCGCGCGCGGGACACAGACAGTCAGGACCAGGAAGAGCCAGGAGAAGGAGGTGAGTGCAGGGGTCTGTGACCCACTGCATTAGGCCAGCAGCCCCCTAGGCCCCAGTTAGGTCCTGAGCCCCTCACAGCGTGTGGTGCTACAGGGACAGGCCCTAGGTTAGGGACCTTGCCACCTTAGTACCAGTGTTAGTTAGGGATACAGCGGACGCTGCGCTCCCCGAGAAGAGGCTTGGGCTCAAGCCTACGCCCAAAGAGACAAAGACTATCTCCAGGGTGGGATCGCCCCTGGCGGACCCTCGTGCAAGGAAGGGCCGGATCGCAGACGGATCACCAAGCGGCGGATCCTTTTCGAAGTTGCTTGAAGTCCCGAGTGCAGGAGCACTCGGCAGGTACCTTCATAAGTGCACCAACAAATCATATATATTCTCACATAGTGGCAGCGCTGACCACGGGACAAAGGGGTTAGCTGTGGACACGGTGTGGGGGTACAGGGTGGTGGGTGCAAGGTACACTCCATAGTGGAGTGAATGACACTTTGGACTGCGTTATATGTTGTGGAGTTACCCCCTAGGGGGAGTAGTATTATAAAGTACACAGTGGTTATTGCTGATACTGATGTAAAGTGTTACGGTTATTCTGCATATACAGTAAACTGGTTATATACATCTCAGTGTATGTACTTATTGTGTATGTGGGTCCTGTGTAGGCAACCTTCTACATTCCTAGAACCCTACACAGGTGGAGGCGCTGCAAACCAGATCGATCCAGAAGACTCACCCCAGGTTCCCAGTAAGCGGAGGCTCAGGCCTCTTGTGAACCTACAGGTATACGCACCACACCTGGTAACACGTAGGTTTCCCCTCACACACACTATATCTGTGATTGGGATAAGGGAAGTACCCGTTACATATATATATATATATATATATATGTCTTTGCTTGATTCCAGCACCTCAGGAATCAGGGGTTAATATGTTTGCAGGACAATTGTTGCAACTTGGTCTGTGACCTTTCCCTGTATCCTTGTGAGGCCTTGTTCAGGGTGCCAGAGGCAGGAGTTGGAGGGAGGGCGTTCGGGAGGGCGGGCGGCAGTCTGCTGGGCGATGTGTGTTCATCCCCAGCAGACGTTTTCAGGAGTTGAGGAGGGAGCGGGGCTACAGACGGCAGCTTAGGGATCCAAGTTGCAGTCATGAAATCATTCTCAAGAATGATTTCATTGGCTGCCGAGGTCCCAGTGACGCTGCTGCAGCTTCAAAAAACGATTTTTTCGTTTATTGAAACTGTAGCCAGCGTCAACTCCGTACTTCGGAGACAGGGCAGCTGCTACCCTGACAACCAGTATTCAATTTGAATACTTTGTGTCCCACGGCATCTCGCACGTCAGCACGCCCTCCCTCCGAAGCCTGCACCCTGAACGAGGCCTTATGTTGCAGTTCTATCCACCAATCAGGGCCCGGGCATGTAGGCAGCACCTGGCCCCGAGTGTTGCAATATTATGTTTAAAGTGTATAAAAAGGTGGGGAGGGAGACCCCTATGAGACAGAGCCTACAGAGAGTTAGAGGTGTTTCTCTGACAGGGAGAAACTGCAGTGTCCACTCCAGTGCTGGTCTCAGGCCTGAAAAACTGTCCTGTAGGCACTGGGCAAGAAGAGAGAACAGGGGAAATCTCTGCAAGAAGGTCCCTGCAACTGTGTATGCAGGGTTTCCCCCATTTGGGAATGTGTGATGTTTGTGTGTTTTGTATAGTTGTGGATATAATTTTCCAATAAATTAATTTTATAAACTCTTGTGTTCTGTCTGGTGATTGATCCCTGGTATTAGTCTTGGTCTCCAATGACACCGGGACTCCCTGTATATTGCATCCTTGATGCAGATGGAAGGGTAAGGGTCTGGCATAGGAATCATAGGAGCAGGTTTGCCTCTGTTATGACCATGCTCAATTCCATTTAGATGCTATTGTATTTAAAACCAAAGACATAACATAAAACACAGACAAAGCTCAGTTTTTAGCACATCTAGTGAGACTCATACACGGTACAGTGCCTAAATATATATGTTTAAATATCTAATAAGTAAATGGTCTTTTAGTTTGACATTTTTGGCCAAAATTGTTGTAAGCCCCTGAGCCAAACTGCAAGCAGGCACGTTCCCCTGAGTGGAAGATGCTATGGAGTGAGCCCATAACCATTTAAATGTGGGAGGGGGTGAGCTTAAATTAAGTAGGAGGTTGCCAACCTCCAATCAGCCATGACTAGCTGGACAAGAATTGTAAAACATACTGGACACCTAACAAGCTCCTATTAAACCCCCAAAATACCCACAACATATATATAAGCATATGAGTGTCAGAGGAGTGCTACTGAGCATGGCAATATATATTTAAAACCAAAGACATAACATAAAACACAGACAAAGCTCAGTTTTTAGCACATCTAGTGAGACTCATACACGGTACAGTGCCTAAATATATATGTATAAATATCTAATGAGTAAATGGTCTTTTAGTTTGACATTCAAATGGTTATGGGCTCACTCCATAGCATCTTCCACTCAGGGGAACTTGCCTGCTTGCAGTTTGGCTGTGACATCTCTAATACAGAGTGCTTTTCCTGGTAATGTACAGGTTAATAAAAGCTTCAGTCAGACTTAGAACTTTGCAACTAATATTGACAGATTTACTATAAATCATTCTTCCTGTTATTACACAGGTTATTAAGAATTTATATTAGCGTTAGGGACCCCTGATATGTGGTCTGCCGTGCCGTTGGCTCAGGGGCTTACAACAATTTTGGCCAAAAATGTCAAACTAAAAGACCATTTACTTATTAGATATTTATACATATATATTTAGGCACTGTACCGTGTATGAGTCTCACTAGATGTGCTAAAAACTGAGCTTTGTCTGTGTTTTATGTTATGTCTTTGGTTTTAAATATATATTGCCATGCTCAGTAGCACTCCTCTGACACTCATATGCTTATATATATGTTGTGGGTATTTTGGGGGTTTAATAGGAGCTTGTTAGGTGTCCAGTATGTTTTACAATAGATGCTATTGTATCATTAAGTTGTATGTATGATATGCTTTTTTATTATATAATATTCTGCATGTATGTTGTTCCCAAGCGGGTCATTGGATTCTCCACCAGGGGAGGATGTAGCAGAACCCCCATCCTTGCCTCCGGTGAGGGGGGGGACTGCTGGGATAGCCGGCGGAGCTGCGCGCTATATCAGAGTGTGAGGGCCGCCATCTTAGGTGTCGCGCATGCGCAGATGGAGAGGTGCGCATGTGCAGTGTGGGTAGTGCGGTGGCCATCTTAGAATGGCTCCGCAAGACGCCGCGCGGGACTACAAGTTCCAGGATCCTCAGGGAGGGAGACATCACAGGGAGAGTCGCAGCCAATAGGGCTTGAGGAGCATCGGAAAACCAGGTTATCCTCCGCGGGCTAGGGACACGCGCGTCAGTCGGGCGGAGGGCGGCAAGAGAGTAGGTAGTGTCCAGGGAGCAGTGTCCCTGGACTAGGCCTAGTCTTGCCTCGTAGGCCCCAGCTAGGCCCCGAGTCACTCCAGTGAAGTGTTTCAGAGAAGGCGATAGATAGGGACGCTTCCCTTTTAGTATAGAGCCGTGTTGTTGCACCAGTGACCTGACGGCCACGAGGTGCTCTGTGGTCTGGGACCAGGCCACAGGCCCACATACACATTAGGTGGAGACACTCCAGCTGGAGCTCGCCTCACAAGGCGTATCAGGACTAATAAGGAGAGAGGGGATTGGTGTTGGAGGCCCCGCAACGTGGGACCTGAACGACCCTTTGATCCATTGGCGGTATCTGGATACATGAGTGCCCAGGGAGGTATATAAGTGCACCAACGATTCCCACAGGGATAGCACTACCTCACACTTTGGGTGGGACTGTTCTACGGACACAGGGTGTTTAGGTGCCTAGGGCACACTCAGTACTTTGGGGGAACCACACCGGGTTGCTGGATATTGTGTTTGCTTATTGCATTGTGATATTGTATTGTGGGTGTGTTATTGTTATAGTGTGAGTAGTAAAGAAGTTATATTATATTCAGTTGTATAGTGGTTATTGAGTCCTATGTGGGACCATCCCGCCCTGCTGGGATCCCTCATAGGTGGAGGCGCTGCACCGAACAGAGAGAGATCAACCCCAGGCTCCCAGAAACGGAGGCTTAGTCCTCCTGCGCGCCAACAGGCCCAGCTGCACGCGTAGTTCCCTTAGTCATAGGGAAAGGGGGCCACAGGTGTAAGGTGGGCATGCATGGGTGTCTGATCTAAAGGGCAGATTGGAGGAGTTAATACTTCCTGGTCCGGTGCTCAAAAATTATCCCCCAGCAGAGTGAACCGATTTAAAGTGGTACAGATCTCTTGTACATTCAGCAGGAGTATTGATTATGTATGTATATCATGACATGTCCATATCAATTAGAGAGAGCATCGTGAGTTTTAACTTGTCCTGATGTCCAAATTAATCTAGGAGCCTGATGCTGCGCTGGTGTGCAAATCAGAGCTCCCACTTCAACCGGCTCTTAGGATTCAAATACACATAAGATCCCACTGGCATAAGCTTCACTGCACCATAATGTGGAAAAGTGTTTTAACTCACGTCTCGTTGGACAAAGCTCCCGCTGTGCGTTCTCCCATGCGCTGATAGCAGAGGGATACTGCCCTGGAATAAAAACTGAGTCTCCTCTTCAATCTTGTTCACAGCAGGTATATGTTTAAAGGCATCTATGTTAGGGTTACCACATTTAAGTTTTTATCATACTGGATGCTCCCCCTCCCCAATACACTATCCACGCACCCAATCCCCCCTCCACCCTCACAGACTTTTACCTTGTCAAGGCACTAAAGTGCGGGACAATTAAAATCCCTACAGACCTTTCTGGGACAACGGGACAATGCAATGATATAAGGGACAACCCTAAAAAGTGGATAAGTGTTAAAGTGGATAAGTGCTCATTTGCATTCCATTACCCAGAATCCATGGCTGCAGTTGATGCACAGTATGTATTTAGGAATGCTGGGGTAAGGAGATTTGTGGACCCGTCTGGCATGAACTTGCTGATAAGTGTTCCTTATCATTGCTGTGCGGGGGAGCGTTTTTGTAATTTTTTTCACATTTACTCACCATAACGTCTTTGTGTACTACTAAAGCTAAAATGTAATCATATTGTGTTTATTACTGCTGTCTTCCTGTGCATGCCTGTTACACCATTCCTAAATACGCAGTTTATTTTCTATGCCATTGGTGTCACAGATGCCACCAACACATTGCAGAGCGATTAGCTTTTGCTTTCTACAAGGCAAAGTGACATTGGTCTTGCCACACCTACCCAGCCGTTAAAGTAGCTTAACCGCTAAAATAACATTTGTATTGCCCCTTAGGTGGAAAGCAGATGTCTTTGGACCTGAACTGCGTTAATTTCAGCTACAGGAGATACTTAGATCTGAAGGTCATGCTGTTATCTCATGCATGTGTAGCCCTGGCCCTGCTGGTCCCTGGGTTTCCCCCTCTGGTTCTCCCGCTTACCCCCGGCTCTCCGCTTGCCTCTGTGAGCCAGCGACGGGCTCACCGGAGGCTCCGACGGCTCCCGCAGTAGGGCGCCGCCATCTTGTGAGGGACAGGGCAGTCGCGGAGGTTCATGCATGCGCAGAGGGAGCCCGGCGGCCATTACCAAGTGGCACATGCGCAGTGCAGTAGCGCGTGGCGGCCATTAGAGAGATAGGGCTTCACGGGGACTACAAGTCCCATAGTGCACAGGGGCACGTAGTCACGTGGTGCGAACCAGCCAATAGGGCTGTGAGAAACCCCTGCTCAGCTATGGATACATTTCGCGCACTGGGACCATGCTAGTCAGTCGGAAGAGGGACCTCTGAGGAGTAGGTAGTGTTCAGGGAGCAGTGCTCCCCTAGACTCGGCCAGCTCTTCCCCCTTAGGCCCCAGTTAGGCTCCGACTCACTTTAGCTTGTGGCTGCTATAGGGAAAGCCGATAGTCAGGGACCCTTCTCAGTAGCTGCCTATAGTCATGTACAGCACCGGTGTGATTAGACACGGTGACTGCGGCCTGTGGTCTGGGACCAGACCAGCTACGCGGTAAAGATGGTACGGTGATATAATCCACGCCGGAATTCACCCCCAGGTGGAGGCTGCCGCCATCGCGGACGACAACGTTGGATCAGACAGAACCTCTTTGTCATTCTCCAATACCCGGGTGCTGGAGCCCAGGGCAGGTACCTAATCAAGTGCACTAACACTCCACGGGATAGCGCCGTCCCAAACACTTTGGGTGGGCCTTGACTTTGGGAAAAGGGACATCAGGGAATTGGTGCCTGGCACCCAATTTACTCTGGGGACACTCACTGCTGGTATTAGGTTGGGAGCTATATTACTGTGGGTACAGGGTACCAATATTATTTGTGTTCAGTAAAAGGTTGGTAGCATATATATTTGTGTGCGTGTATCATTATTATTGTTCCTGTAAGTGTACATCCCTCCAAGTCGGGATCCCTTGCAGGTGAAGGAGATGAAATTGTAAGAATCAGGTACACCCCAGGCTCCCTGTGGCGGAGGTTCAGGCCTTCAGTGAGCCACAGGTAACGCACAACACACACCATAGTCGCCATATCTTCCATAGGGTGGGGGAAAGTGCGCTATACATGTTTAAATGTCCCACGGCACACGGGCTAACAGGATGTCGCAAGAGATGATATCTCAGCTTACAATTGGCTCGCGGGACCTTTAAACAGACATTGTGTATGCCCAGCCTCAGCAGCCCCTTCTCGGGAAGCAGGGGATCCTTGGAGCGGAAATCAACCTGGGTCAGCTGCTGAGACCACCTGCTTCAAACCTAGTAAAAAGAAAACCGGTAAAGCCTCTTTAAGAAAATATAAAGCCAGCAGACACAGTTGTGTGCATTATTCCTGGTGTGTGGCTCATGCACTTTACTTAAACCATTGTCATGTGGAGTAGATGGCACTGCTGCTTCAGTGTTTCCTGTTTTTCCTCTGAGCTCTCCTCCCCTCCTCCTGGCTCCCACCCCTCAGTGGTCTGGCGGAAGTGAGGACGCTGCTGTACATTATGAGGCTTCTGAAGGCTGGTAACATTACAGCACGCGTCCAGCGCTAGAGCTGGTGTTACTACGACTACTACTACTACTACTACTACAAGGCAAAAAAACACCCCCTACCTTCTGCACGCACACACTGAAACCAGCACAGGAAATGCACTGAACTGTACGCTAACAACATGTGAAGCGTGGGCTAGGAATATAAACAAAACAGAATGAAGCAGATCCGAAGGCACGGGTCGGAGAGGAGGGGGGGCTGCAGATTTCTAGTTTGAAGAATATTCGGGGATCTTGTGCCATCCTGCAGCGGCTGCCTTATCTCACATCCCCGCCCACACCCCCCCCCCCCCCCCAAAAAAAAAACCTGTACTGGGATTTTTTTTTTTTTTTGTCCAAAAACAAATAAAAGGACGGCGTGCATCTAGGATTAAAATAATGATACTTGTGCGCATGGATCGTGCAGAATATGGATCCAAATGAGAACGATGACAGGGGAAAGGTGATCTGATGCTGGGTGGGGGGAGTGACAGGGCAAGAACACGGGTGCGGAGATCGCGGGTGTAGAAAGGAAGGGTTGTTGTTGTTGTTTTTGAGTTGGAGATGAATGAATAATTGAAGGTAGCTGCGGAGGCTGGCAGCAGCGGCTGCCGCGCGAGCTCTGGGGCCACGTTCTGAAGCAGCAGCAGGAGCCGGACCCTGGGAGCGGAGGCACAGTGCAGAGCACCCGGGGGAGGTGTGTCTGCCATGCAAAGGGGGGGATCGCAGCCCGGGGACGGCGGGCTCGTAACATTTACTTTTCGTTGATGGGGAGTTCGGGCACACACACCCTCCCCCCAAAAAAGTAAAGCTAACGTGCATTGTAGGAGCCTATGCGTGTAAAAGGAGACTGGCTCGTGTGACTTATCGCGTCAGTGGGCATCTCCATTATACATCCTATTGCAGCCCGGTGGTGCGTGTGTGTAGGGGGTGACTTGCTGACACCGGGGAAATGAGGAACGGTGTCAGCTATTGATTACTCCTGGAAGGTCGATACAATTACTCGGTGTAAACAAGCTCACGGGGTTTGCGCTGTGGGAAAAGGGGTGTGTGCGTTCTGTGTCAATCTGCAACCCAATAAGAAAGAGGCTCGTACCGTATCTGCCCTCATCCAAAATACACTACTACTAGTACTACTAAAAAGAAATAAGAAAGTAAATCCTTTATTTTTGTACTGAGAAGTATGTGTTATTTTTTTTTTCTTAAGCACAAGGTTTGGCACTGTATACAGGAGGACATCACCCTTATTGAAGAAGGAAGCAAACCATGTTGTTGGACCTGATTTCCAAATTATCTATGGACATTAAATTAAGATTGAAAAAAAATCAAGACTAAGTATTATCACACTGCCCCTCTCCCAAGACCCCCCCTACCCCCCCCCCCCTTGTAAATGGCTTCTTTCCCGGAGTCGGATTTCCAGCTGTGTCCTCTGTGTAAGGAGATGTGTGTGTCCTCTGCCCCCATCTCCTCCTCCAGCTCATCCTCATCCTCCAGCAGCAGCGGCGGTGGCGGCGGCTGCGGCGGCCTGGGCTCGGCTCCCCGCAGGCTGCACGTCCTGCCCTGTCTGCACGCCTTCTGCAGGCGCTGCCTGGAGGGGCAGAGGAGCAGCCCCGGGGACTCCCTGACACTGCGCTGCCCAGTCTGCCACCACCAGGTGCTCATCTCCGAGGCCGGCATGGATGCCCTGCCCTCCTCCACCTTCCTGCACCTCAGCAACCTGCTGGACGCCGTGGTGGGCACCGCCGAGGAGCAGCAGAGCAACGGCAGCCGGGGAGGAGGAGGAGGGGGCAGCCGCCCGGCTCAGCAGCAGCAGCGTCCCCCCCGCGCTACATCGTGCTCCTCCTCCAGCCTGCTCCGCAGAGCGCCCCCCGGCCAGCCCGAGCCGCGCTGCTCCTCCTGCGACGAGGGTAACGGGGCCAGCTCGCACTGCCTGGACTGCCAAGAGAACCTGTGCGACAACTGCCTGCGGGCTCACCAGCGGGTGCGCCTGACCAAGGACCACTTCATAGAGCGCTTCTCCGGGGGCCCGGGGGGCTGCCTCAGCGGCGCGGCGTCCCCCTGCAACTCTGCGGCGGGACCACCACCCAGCAGCAGCAGCACCGCCACCGCTACATCCTCCTCCTGCTCCTCCAGCAGCGCCCTGTGCGCTGCACCGCTCTCCGCCTACCAGGGCAGCGCCTTCTCCCTCCTGCCCGTGTACCCGGAGAGGCTCGCCTACTGCCAGCAGCACGACGAGGAGGTGAGGCTCGCACGGGGGGGGGAGACAGGGGGCTGGGCAGCGCTGCTTGTGTTGGAAGTGCCTATTTCACAGTCAGACGTATGTGTATATATATATCTATATATTTTTTTAAAATCTCCCTTTTCTCTTTAAAAAAAATAAATAAATAAGTTGTTCCTGATAGGACTGGAGGGTATGTTCGGTTTAGGCTGGCATGACATGTGAGGCTGACATGATAGTGTACAGGTTGTGCTGGCATGTTAGGTTAATGCTTAGGCTGGTATGTTATAGGGTAAGGTCGAGGCTGACTTGTTAGTGTAAAGGTTATCCTGGCATGTTAGGTTAATGCTTAGGCTGGTATGTTAGGGTAATGCTTAGGCTGGTATGTTAGGGTAATGCTTAGGCTGACATGTTAGTGTAAAGGTTAGGCTGGTATGTTAGGGTTAGGCTGGTATGTTATAGGGTAAGGTCGAGGCTGACTGTTTAGGGTAATGCTTAGGCTGACTTGTTAGGGTAATGCTTAGGCTGACTTGTTAGGGTAATGCTTAGGCTGGCATGTTAGGGTAATGATTAGGTTGGCATGTTAGGGTAATGCTTAGGCTGGCATGTTAGGGTAAGGATTAGGTTGACATGTTAGGGTGAGGTTGACATGTTCGGTTAAATAATCCTTTTATTTTATTCTGCTGCTGGTTAATGCTGAACAGATGCCCTATTTACCTTGCTTGCCTGGTAAAGATAAAGAGCCTTTACCCATTATTATACCCATGCATGTGAACAGTGATTTCCCTCATCATTCTCTGTTGGTCTCAACTCTCTGTGCCCATTGGCTTTCTATCTCTTTAATTTATTTGGGTCTTATCTCTCCATTTGTAGAAACGCAAAAATAAATACAAAATGCTTCTGTTGGGTGAGTTTGTAAATTAAAAAAAAGGTGCTGAAACAGAACCAACATTTATTAGGGATCCAAAACGTTGATTCTTTTTCTCCATGCACAATATAGCATTGTATGTATATCTTGTGAAGATGATAAAGTGTTGCTGTTTATTTCCTTTCTTCAGTGTGTGTGTGTCAGTCAATCAAAAGTTAAGAAATGGTGTAAGGCACTGATGACTGTATCAGTGGAATGATAAGAGACCTTGTACAATAGTAGAGCTAATTGTGAGAGTTATTCTCATTACTTGGTTATTACATAGTAGCCTTTTTTACAGCTGCAAAATATATTTTGTTTTGTAATACAGTCAACGTTTCCACCCATGTGAGTCTTCCGCGGGCCAGAAGATACGTACACTTCTATGAAACAAACAAGTAAAACATTTTGCAGCAATACTCCAGAGTTCATGTACAATGCTTTCCTTACTCCTTTTCTCTTTCCCTCCATCTCCTTCCTTCCCTCTCTCTCTTTCTTCATTTCTGTTGTTGTTTGTTTTCTTGGGTTATTACTTTTATTTTCTTTCTTAGTATTTGGGGTTCATCACTGTTTTTCTTGGTACCCACCATGATCTCTTCTATTCATTTCTCAACACTGCTGCCTCAAATGATATTTTCTCTTTTGAGGTTTTTCTAATCTGGCTCCTTTGCAGCACTTCTACACAGTGGTTGGTCTGTGTGATGAGGCTAAATAACCCTTTATTTATAACCCCTGCACGTTTTTATTATTTTATTTTAATTTTAAATCCTGTATTTTCCCTTGCCGTTTTTAAAGAAAGATTTGTCTTGTCTTCAATTTTTACAGTATAAATCCTACTTAAAATCTTGCTAGAATATAGTCGTAAGAGCTTTTGGCAGACAAGTTTTAATAAATGGCACCGTTTAATAAATCTGGCACAGTGCCACTACGTTTTCAAGCCACTTCGACCACCGCTTACAAGCTTTATGTGCTTAGGAGGTGAAAATGTTAAGTGTGTGTAAAGTCATCACTTAGATGCAGACAAAGGGTATATGGATCACACGTATTCTGGGACAAAGCAGTTTATTTTATTACAAACCCACATTTATTTATTTTTATTATTATTGTTTGAATCAGATGAACTTGTAGCACCATAGTAATATAAACCGTTTGAAATTGTATCTAGAGAGCTTTGTTCTCTCGGTTAAAAAATGAAGAAGAGTTCTAATGTAATTTATATCACTGTATCATATTTAGTTTGTAAGGTGAAGGGACTCCTTTTCCTAGTGTTACTTTTATAGTAGACAGTAATCCCGGAAAAGAGTGCATTTGCATCAGTTTACTGTTACTACATTGTAACAGAGTAGTGGTTCTCAACCCTCTCCTGGGAGACCCCCGACCACAGCAGGGTTTAGGAATAAGCAATGCACACAGGTGAATGCACATCATTTGCACGTGAACAGAATGTTGGGTGGTTGCAAGAGGTTTGTGAACCACAGTGTAAACCAATTGTACCACATAATCGCTGATTTTATATATATATATATATATATATATATATATATATATATTAAACACACACTGATGGGTATCGCTCAAACTGCTAATAATCAACGGTATCTATACCAGGCAGAAAGGTAAAGATATTATCTATTTCAAATCTAATGCCTGGCAGTGCTAAGGGAAGAGAAAATGTATGAAAACACAATAGACAAACAGAATCCCTTTAGAAGCACTCAAAAAAAATAACCGCAATAACAAAGAATATATATGATCAAAATCAGAAAAATTACGTTTAATAGAACACTATTTAAAGTTACACATTTTTCCTTATTTTGTATTTATTTATAAAAATGTTATACCAGGAAGTAATACATTGAGAGTTACCTCTCATTTTCAAGTATATCCTGGGCACAGAGTTAACATACAATTAAAAACATACAGTAACCAAACAAAGAGAATACCTCCAAAATAATCACTCCGGGCAGAAGCCCCCCTTAAGGGCGAAACGCGTTGTGTTACAAACACTTGAGATACGTCCTACACTATTTATTATGGAACTTTTGGCATATTCAAAAGTGATTTGCGGGACTCAATAGTCTCTGCTCTGACTCATGTGGGACATTGCTGATCAGCTGTAATTCCGATTTACCAAGGACTCATTCTACCAACTCTCAGCTGAGTATTACCCACTCCTTAGTGGTTATCTGACCACTTCTTTTTTGGCTGCTCTACATATATAGCGCAACCCCGTTATAACGTGATCCGTTACAACGCAAATCCGCTTATAACACTGCAAGCGTGGCTCCCAATTTTCATATTTATAAATACTTTACAACACGATTATTGGTGTCTTAAATACTTTATTCTACAATGCATACAATTGTACATTGTTTCTAACGCGATCCGCTTATAACGCGATGTGATTCTTTGGACCCCAAGCACAGCGTTACAAGGGGGTTGAGCTGTATCTGTATATACAGTACTCACTTTGCTCAATATATGGTCTTAGTGGAAGGCTTATCATTATATTACTTGTATAGTTCCCATTTGTTTGATAGACTGTGATTGTTTGCTATGGGTACTCTATTATCCCCCTTTTTTTTTGTTACCCATCTCCCCCTCTGACATATGCAATTTAAATATTTTTTTGTATATATAAGCTTATTTTGTTATAATACCACACTATGTATTGGACTTAGCTTATATGCATTACTATAGTGTGCACCTTTACTGACGGTTTATACTCATAGCTTAGTCTTCTTTTTTGTTATTTGGGGTTTTCATCTTAGACCCTGCTTATACTACTATTTAGAGGTTTTTGGCCGGCTGTTAATGCAAGTGGCATTTTGTTCCGGATGTTTTCCTTGATTTAGGTACCAGTGTTCTATTTGTATGTATTTTTCACAGTTCCAGCCCATTTTTTCCATTGATTATTTTGGAAGTAATCTCTCTGTTTGGTTTCTGTATGTTTTTTAATTGTATGTGTAACTTTAAATAGTGTTCTATTAAATGTAATTTTTCTGATTTTGATAATATATATTCTTTGTTATTACGGTTATTTTCTTGAGTGCTTTTAAATATATTCTGTTTGTCTTTTGTGTGTGTATATTTATATTATTTTGTGGTAGGAAAAACATGCATCTCTATACCAGTTCCAATCCTAGTAATTATAATTACCATATAGTGTTTTTTGTAAGTAGTTCCATCACCAGAATTTTTTTTTTTTCTCTCTCTCTCTCTCTTTCTCTCTCTTTCTCTCTCTCTCGATATTACTTTATTGTAACATGCAGACACTGCATGGTGTTGCTATGCATTTCTTCTTGAGATGTCCATTGTTTGTAATTAACTTTCTTTATCAAGCAAAGACCAGCCTCGAGGCCTCTACTTAACAAGTGAGTGCTACCATTTTGTGTGTGTGAATATATTTTATATATATATTGTGTTTACAGTAATGGCATCTAAATTAGATATGGTTACAAGGACACTACAAAAAAAATATCTTTTTATTTTTGCAAACAAATACACAGTTTTGGGGGCTGATGGCGTTAACTTGACGAGGGGCTGTGACCCCCGAAACATTGTGTTTTCTCTGCAAAACTAAACAGCGATTTTCTTTTGTAACGTCCTTGTGACCATATCTAATTTTTGTTTTTTAGTAAACACTTCTGGTCTAAATTGGGATGGGGAAGGATTTCCATCTTGTTGAAACTGCACCGCAAGCTCAAGACAGACTCCATTTTGTGTTTATAACACACTGCGAGCCATACTTACACTTTTATTTTTATATATAATATTGTAAGAGAAGCCCTGCTATAAATATTTCTTGGCAATGGTAAGTGCTGATAGTCTCTCTTAGGCTAAGGCCCCGCTCCCAGAGTCAGCGCGCCCGCACTGCAGACAGGCGGTGCGCTGACATACACAGACCGCGATATGTGGTCTGTAGGGAGCGGGAGCCGGAGCGGGAGGTGGGCAGGAGTGGGAGGTTTGACAGGGAGGGGGGGCGTGGCTTGAGCGGAGGGACCCGCTACTCTCCCCCCCCCTCCCTCCACGGACTCGGGCTGGAGCTGCTGATGGTAAGCAACACACACACACTCATATACACACACACACACACACAGGCACTCATATACACACACACACACACACACACACACACACACACACACAGGCACTCATATACACACACACACACACACATACACACACACACAGACAGAGGCAGGCACTCACGCACTCATATACACACACACACACACACACACACACACACACACACACACACACACGCAGGCACTCACGCACTCAGACACATACACACACACAGACAGGCACGCACGCACTCAGACACATACACACACACACAGACAGGCACGCACGCACTCAGACACACACACAGACAGGCACTCAGACACACACACATACTCACGCTGCTTTCACTCCACACTCCTGCCCGCTCCCCGAAGCCTCTCCTCCTCCCGAAGCCTCCCCTCCCCATTGGCTCACAGCCACACCACGTGATGCGTCAACGCTAGGGATCACCATTTTCTTGTGTCCCATAGTGGCTGACGCGCCACAGCGTGTAGTGCGCTGTGCCGCCAGGGGGGACCGGGACCGGCTCGGGAGGATTCCCTTGCTGGTGGGGAACTCGCGTGTGGCCGCCCGCGCCAACGAGCGCAGCGGGACCGAGGCCTAATACTTTATTGTAATTGTTTCTTGACTAGTTTGTTATGGTTAGATGTCTTAGTTCCTCTTGCAAAGAAGTCATTTAAAGGGCTCATTCTTTTAAAGCAGAGGCAGCCGAAATTCCCCACTGACTTTTTTTAATGGGGGATTTCACCCCAAATCCGCCATTTCGGATCGTATAGATTATACCTCTAAATTTTACTTTGCCTTTTGTTCTTTATCACACTGTGTATTGTTTCAAAGTGGTACAGATGCCACCGCTTCAGTCATGCTTTTTGTATAAAAAGTATCTAAACATTTATGAGTAATTTGTACTCAGTGTTTATCTTTAGTAGATAGCCCTACTTTCTGAGATCTGTATTTGGTTGTGGATTGGATATACGTTTGTGTTGCATGTTACAGTAATAATTCACACAGGAGTAACTCCTATGTGTTTTTCAGCTGCCAAAACATGTGATACTGCTCGTCATTTGTGGAGTATTTATATGTTGTCACAACATATAAATACTCCACAAATGACAAGCCATATAACATGTTTTGGCAGCTGAAAAACACAGGAGTTATTCTTTCTTTTATTACTAACACGCAACAAACGTATACAATCAGCAACCAAATACTTTGCTAACCGTACTCTCAGAACATTGTTCTGGTTGTGCAGCCGTAGCAGTGTGCTGGGAGTAAGTTTAGCAAAGTGTTTCGCTATTTGTACCGCCGCTCTTTACCCGAGACTCACAAATCCTTATTGCGAACCACTACCCAGTTTGGCTATGTCCAATGTTACAAGAGTGTCGGACCAACAGAAATGCTTGTGCCATGTGGCTGCTCCTGGGCTTTCTGGCAGTGAAGGGGTTTCAGGGTCGTCACGGGAAAGAAAATATATACTGCGGTTCCTGCTCTTGAGCTGCTGAAAATGAGCATGCGGCAGGAAAACCACGCACTCGAAACCATCTAAAAACCTATCGTTTTCTTTATGGAGTGGAGACGTAATTATACGTTTTACTATGGGTAGGTACCACTGTTAACTTGCGTATTTGAAAGTTTTAATGGCCTAACCATCTCCAAATAGCAACAGATACAACTTGACAAGGATGTAAGCGCTCAAGAGCAGGTCCCTTGTTACCTCTCTTTCTGTATGTGCATGTGTGTCCTTCTTATTATGTAACTCGGCCTATGTAATGATCAAATCTCTACCGCCCGCTGTACCACACTGCGGAATATGTTGGCGCTTTACATATGCATGATAATGATAGGGAAGCGCACTTCTCGTGGTTATTACTATGGAAGCCTCAGCAGTTCAGGCAGATGTAACATTGTGCTACTTTGCCCTATTGTCTCTATAAAGACGGCGCTGGAGTTGGTAAGAAAGGCAGCGATGCTTAGCATTATAGTACCGCAGGGCCCTTCACATTGCAGCTGGCGAAGGACCTCGCTGTGGCCCTTGAACTGCCTGCTCCCATTAGGCAGAAAAGTGTAGTTTTTGTACACGGAAACTCACACGTAAAGTAATGTAAACAGAAAGTACAGATGTTATACATGATTGCAGATTTTGAAATACATATATATTTTTTTTTAAATGTAAATGCATCTTAAATGATATTATTATAATAAGCTTGTGACCTTTCTACTCCTAAGTGTTTTTATTTTATTTATTAATTAATTATTTTCTGTTCTAAGAATTAGTTGATGAGCCCCGTGGTATAGACTTGTGTTTTTTCTGGTGAGCCCGTTTTATTTTCATTTGAAAGCGAGTTGATGCTTTATTTACTTACAACATTGGTGTATATGTGTGATATAAAATGTTATTTGCTTGAGATCAATACATTTTAGCACAGAGCAAATTCTAAAAAAAAATATTCTATTAAAGCAGCAATCTGCATATCTCACAAGTGTGAGGCTTTTACCTTTTTTAAAGCTTAGCTAAATGGGGAGGGAGGGGGGCGCGGGGGGTCACACAAAATGTATCTGTGTTCCCCCAACCTCCAGATACCCTCTTGCTTCCTAATTGTGACATGCAGGATTATCCACCTGTCAAGAATGCTTTTGTGGTGCATACAAAATGGCGGCAGGCCAGGGCTCGCTCCAGCGGTCAATAGAAAGTGGTAGCGGTGAGACCTTCTATTCATGACTTGCAGCCATTTTTCCCTTTCAAAACTGGCACACACACAAAAACTACAATATCCCCTGAGAGGGAGGAGGGGGGCAGGCGACTGGGGCTTTAATTGTAAGAGCATGCCATAAATATGATGGCAAATACATTGTCGGTGTTTGCCTGGAACCCAACAGTTGCACTATTTATTTACTACAATGCAATCATATGTTGGTGCGAGGCCATTGTAAATGATATGTTTTAGCGTTTAATGAACATCAGTATTGGGACGAGCAATATGTCGTTATTAACGTAACAAAAGTTAGACCCTAAAGGAAACTTGGGGGAACTGCCCTTTCTCCAGGCTCGGGGCTGGTCTGAGAACCTTACTTACTCTTGGCAGCAGTATGGCGGTTACTTGGCTGAAGAAATGTTTTGTGACCTGTGGGTGCCACAGATGTATTTTATTTAGTAAAGTGACAAATGAGGTAGGAGTAGGGGGTGTGATACCTTTTTATTGGACAAACAGTTGACACTTCTGAGTAAAATATTTATTTGTTTTA
This sequence comes from Ascaphus truei, assembly GCF_040206685.1. Taxonomy (NCBI): domain Eukaryota; kingdom Metazoa; phylum Chordata; class Amphibia; order Anura; family Ascaphidae; genus Ascaphus; species Ascaphus truei. The sequence continues at coordinate 371,942,064 of NC_134484.1, read as the reverse complement.
GAAATGCTTTGTGGATGATGTATATATATATATTTCCAAAATCGGCAGAGTGCCTTTATTTTTATTTATTTTTAACACATTTTGAGTTTATTTGAATCAGTGTCACTATTTTTTTTAATTATTAAATTATTATTTTTTAAACCACTTTTACCACAGTACAGGATCAAAACGATCAGAATGTATTTATTCTTTCAGGAGGAGGGCATCTATTTTGTAGTGTAATGATAAAAGGTTCATATTACCAGTTGCAATTATGGTTCACAGGGGAAGTGAATTATAATCCATGGACCCCCCTTTACCGCCCATCGTGCATTGCCTGCCTCTCATTCCAATACTTGGAATAATAACAGAGCAGACTTGTGGTAGTGAGTAAGCGTCGTATTTATTTTCCTAGACACTGAAATAGTCAGCGGAGTTTCCATGCGATGGAGGCATGATGGGCACTATCATATTCTAATGATTAACCCCCTCTGAAGCTTGGGCATTTCCTTTCTGTCTTGTGCGTTCCAGGCCCCTCCTGAGAGCAAGGTGGTTTTACTCCCGTTCTGTCATTTGCAGTAACGTGAGATGTACATTCATCTTAGAACAAACCTCTTGAACGAAGCATAAGCATATGGGTAGCTGCGCTGGCTGATACTATGCATCTCAGATGCATTGACCGCCCCGTGCAGACGCACTTGCAGAACTCCCTCCTGCAGTCTCTGTAACTTCTCCATACTTATCACTTAGAATCAGATTGTAAGCTTTTCGGGGCAGGGACTCCTTTTCCTATTGTTTTATGCCTGAAGAGCTTATTCCTATTATGTGTTATAACATTATCTCACGTGTATTAATGCGGTGAAGTGCTCTGTACATGGATGGCCCTATATAAATAAAGATATACATACATTTCTAAAATATGGTGAATTGCTCCAGTTTACACAGTAGTAAGTCATACTGTAGCATTGCTAAGATTTCTTTTAAAATACCTGTTTTTCTGTACTGTGTTTAATGTTTGTGAATCTGTTTTGCTTTTCACAGAGGTTTTCTGGCCTAAATCTGCATAATTAAAGAATATCTAAAATAAATAAATAAATGATTAAGCAACAACTTTCATTTTTAATGGTTGCTTTGTCAAGTGCTTTCATTTTATTGATGCTGCTTCATATGTTTCTTAACAAAACATTTGGTAGTGTCATATTTAAAGAGTATAGTCAAACTTTTCTCTGACTTTTTATTCTGATCACTTTGTGAAATTCCTCCCGGAGTTTTCAATGTTTTTTCTTTTTTGCAAAAATTCTTAATATTGGGGGGAATTTAAAAATCGTCATCATTTCATCCCAAAAAAGTCTCTAAAGCTCAATTCTGACTGGTACAACTCTCAGCAAGGTAGTACATATGAGAACAATAGCGATGTTTGCTCTGTTTTGCTGAAAATCACTAAAACATAAAGTTCACATTTTTTTAAAGTGTATGTAGTTTTGTCTTCTAGTATGTACATAAATACATTGCTTTAGGAGAACAAGCCTTTTGCCATAAGTTGTTTCAAAACTGTAACTTTCATGTTGTTCTGAGGGATGAAAATATTTAAAGGAGTGAAGACAAAAATGAAATTGTACCGTATTAGTAATCATTTATTTGAAAATAAAAAGTAAATATTCGGATCCCTTTACGTTATTGTAATGTTTGTATTAAGTGTGTATATATTTATATATAGAGAGATCATTTTGTGTCTTAACCTAATGAAAGCAATATACATTATATATCCCCCGTTATTTGTTGTATTTGGATGATAAAAAAAAAACGTAATTACTGTTTTACCTTTTTTATTTTAAAGCCGCAATACTACTTTCAAATGTTTGTTTTATTATTTGTATATTTAAAGCATGTGACAATGTATAATTCTACATTCTTACCTAAACTGCCAATCGTTTGGTGATCCCGTTATAAATCTGTAAAAATCCTGAGTGTGTGCCTAACATAATGGCCACCGTTTCAGTTTCAAACAATCCTTCTGTCAGTGTAACTCAGCAGCTACAATGTATCCTTTATATTACTAAGGTAACATTAACTATTACAGTTTACAGCGCAAACGGCTGAGAATATTGGCAACAAATGATCACAAAGAGAAAAGTGTTGCAAAAATCTTGCACTGCTTGGGAGGTGGGTTAAAACCTGCTGTAGAAATCAAAGGATGCTTTAAAACTCATTAAAAATGGCATTTAGAGTTGAATACAAATAAATAAAAAAACAGTCACTGTTATCTAATACTTCAGAATTGATTACTACAGGAAAAAAAACCACATACGATTTCACATGTTTTGCTGTTTTCCAGCAGAACTGAAAATGTTTCCTCTCATTATATTTGTGAATAGAACTGCAGCACTCCCATGAAAGGGTTACTTCCTCTGGTATTGGCATTCCTAGATTGCCTGAGGTTTGCGAAGACCCTAAATAGCCCTCCTTTGTTGTGATAGCAGGCACCACAGAGTCTGTTTTCCAAACACACTCTGAGTAGTGTCTCTGCATTTAGAGTAATGAGCACAAACCCCATTGTTCCAGAGTCAATAAATTCCTGTAGGGTTTTATTTAATTTGGGTAATTGAACAGGACTTCAAAGATGTGAAGATTTTAACATCTTACGTGTTGGAGTTTTGGGAGAATTCCTTTATCAAAGGTATTCAACATCCCAATGTGTTAGTTGTTATGCGTCTTGGTTCGAAGCCGTTTTGGTCTAAATTTCAAGCACTATTAAACTTATCTTGAATTAAGAAACCTGTCAGATGTCTTAGTGATCGGACATGCGTTGCAACGCCAATGTATGCTAGTGGGGACTGCACGGTTTAAAATCCTGCTTTTGGTGAGGGGAACTTTCAATAAAAGAAAAAAAACTTACGTTTGTGATTTGACATTATAAACATTGCCGTGTGTGTCCAAAAAATCCTCAAAGACTGGAGATAGGATGGGGCATGGGTGGCATTTTATACCGGGGCTAATTTTTAAATTGTCAGAATTAAAATAACCTCTTGCTGAAGCTGCACATTGTTTGGTAATGGGAACTTTGACCGAGAACTTTCACTTCAGGTTTCATTTCTATTTTTAATTGTACCATCATTTCTAAAAACAAAACAAAAAAAACTGAAGGAAAATGTGTCAATTTTATACTTTTGTTATCTCCTCTCCCCCCTCATCCGCCCCAATTTATGCCTACAAATAAGACAACACTTATTCTTCAAATAAGTGGCAAACACTTTTTTAACTTCTTAACCTGGAAAACCTTTCCGATGTAAAGAAGAAAGCAAACCATGTGAACATTGATTTATTTATAAAATGTTTTACCAGGAAATAATGCATTTATCGTTACCTCTCGTTTTAAACCCCCCTCCCCCCTATTTTTAAGGTATCACTTCTCTATTAACCCCTTTAGTACGAGATGGTCAAGCACGTGTTATACAGCATATTACTGTCATTATGTACGTATGGACATCTTTGTGTGTATATATGTGTATTGCGCTTTACAAAAGCAATAGACAACGCATAATGGGAATAAGGGCTACAGACATAAAAGTAACATTAGGAAAATGAGTCCCTGATCCAAAGAGCTTACAATCTAAGCGGTAGGTAGGGAGAACTTAGAGACCGTGGGAAGGTCGATAGGGAAGGAGTTAAATTTAGTTTTAACATATTTAAAAGCTATTCAAAATCAGAATGGAGATCTTCTTTGACGTATGTCAAATACATAGATCTATATTCAATGTATATTGATTTTGCTAAGTAGAAAGATGCAGCAATGAGTGGTGCGGTGAAGTGCCAACGTAAGAACGGTTTACCATAATAATTCATGTGCCATTTTAAAACCCTTTTATCCCACAAACCACTGTGACGTGTGATCTGGGCAAGAAAAAGAAAGCTAAAGGTAGTAAAAATAAATCTCTTTTTAGTCTTCTCGATCGAGATTGCGGTGCTGAGCCATGGTGTTCGCATGTACCTGATTTATTAAATGAATTCTACACTGTAATGCAAATCCAATAATCCTTCTACTTACAGGATCAGATGTTTTTACCACTAATCTCTAAGGAAACCGCTAATGCTAAATATGTATCTCCCTCAGCAGCACAGTAGAATTAAACATTAGTATGTGTAGTCATATATAATCACTCACGTCGTAATTTTAACAGACGGCAGGAAGAGAAAGAAGGTCAAATCATCACGGTTATGTGTCGGTGAGAGATTTCCCGAGTTAGACTATTCGGCAGCCTGGAAGGTCGAAGCTCAAGTGAAAATGTAGGCACGGGTCAGACCCCGAAATACAGTGCTGCTGTGAGAGATGTGGAATCATTTCATATTAACGTGCTTTACGAGCTCTCTGCTATACTTTGTGTGTATCTTTCATTTAAAGGGGCAGTTTTTTAAGTCAACGTAATGGCAGTATCATTTTGTTTTTGCGTGCGAGAATGATTATTTCTTGTGTGTTGCAAAATTGAGTTATTGGTTTTTTTTTTTTGCTCTATGATTATATGGGTCATTAAAAACTGATTCACAAAATAAATATAACCCATGGTCAGCTTTCTTACCAAGATGTAATTCTTCTTAACTTTCTGTCCTGTGAAAAATGAGTTTTGTCATTTTACCAGGTTCTGTGGAATATGCTCTTAATAGCTACCTGTCTGTTCCCTGCTTTTAGCTTATCAGCTAATCATGGAGTCATAATTGCTTTCCCCAGAAGACCAAGCTAAAACGTGTTGATTAAAGATTTGCCTGTAGATACAAGGTTCATCAAACTTTATCACAAAATAATGTACATATTGCTAAAATCCTGCAAAGCATTTAATTTCAGTGGAAGTATTATAATTTATCAAAAGGACTTAAAACCTATTGTACATGTCTGCTTTTTTTTAAAATGTGACAATTACTTGCATGTAACATAATAACCATATCACTACCGTGTATTAAATGTTGTTCCTAGTGGGTATACCCATTTCGGGGGCAGATCCATTAAGCGTCTGCACGTGTAAATGGACTTCATCGGATGGTAACTCCCATAGACATGAATGGGAGTTAACACTGGATCGGGTGAGATAACCTGTACTGGCACTTAATGAATCTGCCCCTAAGTATCTCCCCTCTCTCGAAGTTGGAGCTCCTGACAGTAAGGGTGTGTACATAAACTTTGATTTTTGTTTTAGCTAGGACAGCCAATAAAGAATAACTCCGCTTCCCCCTAAAAAAAAATGTTGTACAAATATTTTTCTTGTCGGTTTTCCCTTCGTTTTCTTTAACATCAAGCACAGATATTTACGAGGATACACATCGCTACAAGCCATTTCTTTCTACCTTCAAGTATAGTACGATACTTATCTTATAGAAGCAGACCTCCGTGTTACACAGTATAAAGATTGCAATACACAAGTACACTAAAACACCTCATTTTGGAAAATGACTATCTCAGACCCTGTAAGGTTTGGTACATGAAAATAGGTCCACTTTGTTTCTCCGTGCTTGTAGGGGCTGCTGGAAGACCTCTTTGTTGCCCGAGGCGTCTGCAATGCATTGCATTTCAACAGAGCATGAATATGCATGTATGCATGTATGTATATCTTTATTTTTACTGCACCCACAGTGTACTCAGCGGTTTACAAAGACAATACAGTACAGGGAATTATAATACAATAAGTGCTACAAAATCAGACAATAGGAAAGGAAATCCCTGCCGCATAGAGCTTACAATCAAAGTGGTATGTTGGGAAACTTACAGAGACAGCAGGTGAGGGAATAAGCGCAGTAGATGGCAGCCATTGGTTGGACTGACAGTGGGTGTGGGACAGTAGCCACGAGTCCAGGCTATTGGGATGCTTAATTTAAAAGGGTTTTTTGTCTCCTTTTTCACCCACCATAGCTTAAAATGTGTATGGTAAACCTACCCAGCCTTGAAAATTGCAAAGCCAGTACAACCAACCTCACACTGACGAGACCCATTAAGGTTGAAACATGTCTGTGAGTGGTTTGACTGGCTTTGCATCTAATCCCATTTTATGCTTAAAAGCTGTGTGAACAGCAGAGCATTTGCTTATATGGGATCCATGTAAATGGATTTCAGGCAAACGGTGACACATTGTGTGCTCATTTGCATGTCATTTCCCAGAATCACTTGCTGCAGTGGAAGCACTGTATGCTGGGGATAATGGTGAAAGGCAGGGTTGCAGACCTGTCTAAGATATGTGAATGTGCTCACAAGTGATAGTCTTTATTGGAGATATATAAACACACACACAGATGAACATTTCCCTTTGTTGATTAGAAAATAAATATTCAATGTATTTACTTTTGTTTTTCTAAGCTATAAGTATTTCCCTAGCTAATTTAATTGGCTGGCAAGTCTAATCTTCAAGCAGTGCGTTTGGGAAACCAGACAACGGTGCCTTCACACACTGGCAGTGATGGCTACAATACATGTGCATTGTATTCAAAGCAGAAGACCAGCACATGACCCGTAGTGGCCAGTCAGCTCATTAAAATCAGTTTATTCATCTGTAACAAAAAAAAAACACATATTACAATATCATGTTTCCTCCAGTTTCTCATGTGTAGTTAATTAATGTACCATTATTTATAGCTATGCAGCTTCAAATGTATATTTCCTTTACCTCTGTTGGTAATTGAGATGATGTCCCCAATACCCCCTTCTCTCATGCTCCATCCTTGAGTGTGAGCATCTGGTCTGCTGTAGCTATAACTTTGACTTAAGGAAATAAAAGACCACTGAGGCATCATCTTAATCCCTTTGTTGTGAGAGGAACCCACAGACAATGCATGTAACCTTCTTTTCCCGAGAATGGCTTTACGACTTGCAAACAGAATGCAGCAATTTGGCTACTAGGACACAAAATGTGTATTTAGCAAATGTGTGACTCTCATAGGACTAAAGTGAATCATGGCCAGTACAACCAACCTCATACTGATGAGACCCACAAGGTCGAAACTGTCTGTGAGCAAGTTCACTGGCTTTGCATCTCATACCAGGCTATGTTTAAAAACTATGTTTAAAACAGCGAGCATTGACTTAAGGGTTCCATGTAATAATGGATTTAAGATAATAGGTGGTAGTGTGTGCTCATTTGCATGTCATTTCCCAGAATCCCTTGCTGCAGTGGAAGCACTGTATGCTAGGTGATCATGGCAAAAAGCAGGGTTGCAGACCTGTCTTAAGACATGTGAATGTGCTCACAAGTAATATTTTTAGATGAGATTTATATATTGTGGCAGGATGATCGGGGTTTGTGAGGAGGCAACACAGTTCTATAATAATATGAAATAATATGCTGGCGGTTTTGTTTGTCCATAAATATAACAAAACAATGGGTGCTCTGTCCCTTTTATTAAAACAAAACATAAAACAAAAGCCTATCCCCTTTTAGGGAAACTAACTAAACAAAAAGTTAAGCCTATCTACCCGGCTGGTTAGCTAAACTAGACCAGACCAACAATATTTGGAAATACCACTTGGCTCCTTACCTGGGAGCTTTATTCCATTCGGGACAGCATAAATATGAGCAGCCCGTGTCTGTCAGCTCTCCTCTGTCCTCTCTCTGTGTCTGAGATAGGATCACCTGTGGCCTGCCTAACCAGTGGTGTTAACACGTCGCATACTGGAAAGCAGGCATAATGCAACCCCCTACTAATATATACAGAGTCTATGACTCTGTCAAATATCCCCTTCCCAGCGTAACATTACCGTGTGGAGCGGCCCGTGCACCTTAGAACGTGCGTCCGCATTACCATGCAGTATGCCTGGCCGATGCTGTACTGTGAAATTGAAGGGTTGTAATGACAGAAACCAGCGGGGAACCCTAGAATTCTTTTCTTTGTTTCTATGCATCCCCTGTAAGGGTGCATGGTCTGTAAGGAGGGTGAGCTACCTGCCTAATAGGTAATACTTTAAAGTGTCTGTTGCCCAGTTTACGGTCAAACATCCTTTTTCTCCTGTGGCGTATCTTTGTTCGCGGGGACACTATTTGAAACTTAAATACAAGACCGGGTGTTCCTCATCTCCTACAAACTGGGACAGGATTGCCCCGAGACCTACTTCGGAGGCATCCGTTTGCAGAAAAAAATATTTTGTAAAATCCGGGTCTACCAAAACTGGGTGACCACGGAGCGCTGAACGCAGGTCTAAAAACGCGGTCTCCGCACCACTGCTCCATTTTACCACATCGGGTGCCCTTGTTTTTAGTAAGTCTGAAAGCTGTGCAGCCCGGGTTGCAAAATGGGGTATAAATCGCCTGTAATAACCCACAATGCCTAGAAATGTCCTAATCTGTTTTTCCTAAGGGGACGGGGCCAATTCCCAATGGCTTCTACTTTATTGAGCTGGGGTTTTACAGCCCCCCTTCCCACAACATAGTCAAGATATTTTGCTTCTGCCAAGTCGACGGAACATTTATCTGGGTTGGCTGTAAGACCCGCCTCCCGAAAGGTTCTCAATCTGGACTATAAATTACCACATCACCTAAGTATGCTGAGGCATAGTTCAAGTGCAGCTGTAACAATTTATTCATCAACCTTTGGAAGGTTGCAGGCGCCCCATGAAGGCCAAAGGATAAAAACGGTATACTGGAAGGGGCCATTAGGTGTGGAGAAGGCTGTTTTCTCTTTTGCTGACTGTTAACGGGATTTGCCAATAACCCTTTGTCAGATCTAAAGTGGTTACAAAACGGGCCCTCGCCAACCTCTCAATTAACACGTATACCCGCGGCATAGGACAGGTGTCAAACGTCCGAGACTTAATTTACTTTTCTAAAGTCATTACAAAACCATATTGACCCATCGTGCTTAGGTACCAAGACGATAGGGCTGGACCATTGACTATGGGGCTCCTCAATTACCCCTAAGTCTAGAATCTTCTTCACCTCTGACTGAATTGCCCCTCTTCTGGGATCCAATAAGGTCTTATAGTCACCAAGCCAGGAATAGCAGTTAAGATATCATGGGAAACCACCCTGGTTTTCCCTGGTACGCTGGAAAATAAAAAAGATTTTATTCATACTTTGCAATTGTCTAAAACAAATTGTTTGATAACCAAGCCGCTAGGCATTTTAGGAATTACTGCTGCATGCTATCCTCAGATTAATACCGTTATGTGCACTGGGGACTCCTTGCTATTTGTCATTTTGCTTTACACACTGAGGTTCTTGGCCCTGAATTTGCAGAATTGTTGTATTTATTTTTTTCTCTTTATTTTACGTTGCAAAGTAAAACCGCAACTTTTTAAAGAACGATTGTCTCGTAGAGCCTAGCAAATTGAACTACATTAGGCCGCGCGTATAGTACACGTGACGGGCGATGCGACGTCGCCTAAAAACAAATGCATTGTCGCCTCCGCATCGCGAATTTTGGTAGCTGGCAATATTTGATTTTTCAAGGGCTGTCGCCTCATGTGACAGCCCTGAACCAATCAAATGCCAGTACGCCCGCGCCGCCGCAAAGTGAAATATAACTTTCGCTAGCAGCGACGGGTGACGTCACCCGTCGCGGGCACTATATGCGCAGCCTTAGAAGGGTGATAAATTCCAACTATGCAATTCCACAGCCTTTCGCATACAAAAAAGTTTAGTTCAAAAATCCATTTGGATTAAGCATACAGCCCTGTTTGAAAGAGTCGCTTTAAATACAGACTCAATATTGCCATTCTGGTTACTTCTATGAATGGAAGTGAAACCGATTTAAAAATAAAATTGTGTTGAAAAATGTAGCAATTAAATAGCAGATATTTCCCAAGTAAAGAAAGGGGGTAAAAAATAAAGTGGATTACTTTGGAAAGCAGGAAATGGCCAGATCGACGTTCCAAGTATGCGTTGCAAGTCAAGTAGTGAGGTTGAGCCTTGAAAAAGAAACTGTTTAATTTAGTGCATGTAAATGTGTGACAAACGGTGAGAATTCCAACTTTTAATTTAATTAACAGTGATTGCTTCAGTTTGGGTGGGAAGCTTTGTCTGGTTGGCAGCTTTGAAATGCAGAAGGGAATCCAATTAAATGCTTATCTTGTTTGTAAAGTTAATTGGAAAGCAGGGCCTGCCCCCAGGGTTATGTTCTGCAGGGGTTCCTCTGGCTCACTGTGCTAGATGATGTGCAGAGAGATCGGTACTATTGAGGTGCAAGTTTTTATGGTGTGATTGGTGCAGTCCCACCATCTTATGCAAATAAGCTTATAACTTGGTGATTGGGGCCTTTTTTAAATGAAGTACATCAGATATTTTTTTTTAGGCAGCATTCCACGCTCCGGCACCGGGCAGAAAATGTGCCAATAGAAGAGCCATGACAGCATCCGGAGGTGACATCGCGGCTTTGTATTGGTGACTCTGAGGCTATGTTTGTTTTAAACCTGGCACACAATGACTACTAATATTTGAGTAATGGGGGTGGGTCTCTGGAAATGGGGATACCAAGCGACCCCCAAGTTCAGGGAAGATATATATTTTGTAACATCTGTTTGGGGTGTGGAGGGGTTACTGCTTCCATTTAAAAAAAAGTGTGCGGGCAATAATAACATTTACGACAGGGAGTGTTTGCATCATGACTGGGATGGTTGCAGGTCAAGGCCGGGACGCCTTTGACTGCTAACCTGGCAGTCCCTGGTTCTAACCTAGGGGGGATGGTCACAAGCTGAAATCCTGATGCCTCTCCTTCTGCCACAACACCTACCGTGCGTTACAAAGCTAAGAGCATGCCAGCTTTTAGAAACATACCCAGCTCCTTCTCCCCCTGCAACTTATGTTTCCACTCTCCCTTCCTTTGTAAGCTCGTGAGAGCAGGGCCCCTCACCTGCGGTATCACTGTATAGTAATGTTCTGAAACCTGTTGTAAATAATGTAGTGCGCAGGGGCATATGCCGGCATGTTATACGTCAAATGTTAATTATGCGTTGGGAGAGTGAGGTGGCAATCACCCCCAGAGATAAGGTTTATCAGATTTCTGCTCGCCCCTAATTACTACAAATGCACTTAGGAAAGGGATCAGACTGAAGGCCATGCACAATGTTTATGTGCATTTTGAAAAATCCACAAAAGGGTGCTAAGCATTAGCACGGCTCAGCTCCCATTCATATGAAGGGGAGAAAGGCAGGCTAAAGCTTAGCACATTTTTGTGGATCTGGACATTTAAAGAGGCAATCCCAGAGGGTGATGTAAGTTATTTACATAGTTACATAGTAGATGAGGTTGAAAAAAATATATTTTTTTATTTTTTAACCGTGGGATTGAAGCAGGGGGTCTCTAGAGCTTAACCCCGTTAATTTCAGCTCCGGGAACCCCCTGCTTCCGGAGTTACTCACCTCCGCAGGGGGTGCCGGTAGCCACTACGCTTGGCTAGCAGGGTTCACGTATTTGAAAGCTCCAGCTCTGTCGGCCAATTGGAATCTATGGCATCATCAGGTTCAGCTTCCTATTGGCCCACATGATACAGGAGCTTTAAACTCTGCTGAGATACCGGAACCCCCTTTGGAGGTCTGTAAATCGGGAAGCAGGGGGTCCCCGGAGCGGAAATTAATACGGTTCAGCTCGGGAGACCCGCTGAGTCAAACCTATGTTAAACAAGAAAGATATTAATAAAAAGCCTATGAAATACACCTTTAATCCTACTTTGGACTGCACCTTTAAGAAGTAACAAATGACATGGATACAGTTGTAACAAGTCCTAATTTATTGTAGCTCCGGTGAATCACAATTAAAACATTATTATTATTATTCACAGATTTCCACTTCTGCTGACTTGAATTTGAAGGTGCAGTCCTACTTGGGACACAATTGAACTAATAACAGTGATGTTTAATCGGTTAAAACTGGAGGATTGGCCTTTTTTGATATAGACATTTATATTTGAAAACTATTTTTGAACGTTAACCACTGTAACTTGTCTTTCTCTGTTGGTATTTTGCATGCAGGGGGTGTGAATATGTCTGATTTATATTATTTGTGCGATAGCGTAAACAAGACTGGCAATGGCCCACCTGCTCTATACACAAAATACCTGTCGTAAGTGAAAACAATGGAAACATTTCCAGTAAGCGAATACCTTTATTTTGTCTATCTTTTAATCCATCAGCCAAGTAGGTCATAAGTCTTCCAGTTAAGGGGAGCGCTCCTCTTAGGCTAGGTCCCCAGTGGCCATGGCAGAGTGCGCGCCGCACACAAGGTACAGCCCTCTATGGGGCAGGCCCAAGTTGGCACAAGCCACGATGCGCGACCGCTCTGGCCAAAAGACAAGATGTTTGTCTTTTGGCGCGGCGGCCGAACGTTTGCCACGTCATGGCAGCGGTTCAGCCAATAAGGGCGAACCAGCCGCGTGACGTCATGGCCCCACCCCCCTCCCCCCCCGCGTCGGATCTCCTGCTCTCTAAGCACAGTCGCAGACCACAAGTCGTGGTTGAAACAAGTGCACGCGCCGCTAGACGCTCCGGCGCACGTGCAGCCGTGACCACAGGCCATAGCCGTAGGCTTTGTCCCTAGTGAAAGCGAGCGCAAGCAGCGCTACAGTGCTACTTGCCTCGCGTGAGCTTTCTTCTCCCGGCGATGTGTGGACTGTAGGTTTTGGGAGTGAGGGGGTGGGCGTGTCAAGGAAGTGTCATGCATGAGAACATGCCTTCAGCGTAATGCTGTGCAATTTAAAGAAGTATTCTGCAAACATATATACTGTATATATATATATATATATATATATCACTGCCATGCATGAAAACGTGTCTTGTTAAAAATAATGGACAATACATCAGAAATTTCTCTCCAAAAATTATCATTGATATTTCTGTCATGGTATGAATTAAAGGATCACGTTTGTAAACCTCAGAAATCAAATTTTCAATAGCTGAGTTGTCCATATTCTCACAGCAAGCACAACTCATACTGACAAAAAGTAATTTGAACAGTATCCAGGCAGAATAGCTTAGTAAATTTTTATTGGCTTTTAGCCGCTCACATGACCAGGCTGTCTCGCTGCAGTAGCAAACAAGTTTGTCTCCTCTGCTTTTGGTGTCCTTGTATCTCGCGTGCACGTGCAAGCTCGCGCTCACTATGGCCATGCGCTTTGGAATACACATGTTTGTTTGTAGTGCGAGCTATGTAGCTCGCTCCGTATCTTGCACTATGGACGAGGCCTTACCTAGAAGACATCGCTATTATACATAGACCATGGAACGGTCTAAAAAGGGTATTTGTCCTTTTTTTCAGAATATTATCACACATTATTTACACCTTATTGGTGGTTGTTTTAAGATTACACGTTTGCAAATAGTCATGGTAATATCACCTGTGTTTATAATATTTGTTCGCTTCAATTTCAACACTCTCCAAGCACCTTTTATTAAGTTCTGCACTAGCACTTTTGTATAAACATTCACTTATTTCAATCAGGAGTGCCCGGTTACACCCTTTCCAGTAAGTAGGTCATATGCCTGAATTATAATCTGCTGAATAGGTTACTTCATTTAGTTCAGTTTGGCACCAGTTTTAGTCTCTAGGACTGCGCTTGTAGAAGCAGACGATTGGGTAGATTATTGCCCCCATTCCCCTTCTTTCTAGATCCATTTTGAGAGAAGAGGAGGAGGCTGTCCAGAGAATCCTTATTTCTCCAAACAATGTGGACAGGAGGTTTGCATCCAAACCAAAGCCATTTGAGTAGGTCAGTAATAATTAGGACCAGAAACAAATACTTTCACCGCATGATTTACCAAAAAACTTAAAATGATTTCATCATTTAACAATGAGAAATGTGACTAGCATAGAAAGGGGGCTGGGGGGGGGGGGATCTCTTTTTTTGACCAGCTTTGTAGGACTGTTCTCATTACCCGCACCCCAACCCCTGCTTTGTTGGGAAATAATTATCCCTCAGGAATGTACAGTGGTTTATGACGGGACTGAGCTAGCAATCCATTGAGCTATTGTAATATATTGTTTGTGATCTGAAATAGAACTGGGGCGAAACCATGGCACCAGATTTAAGAAAGGAAAAACTCCAGTTCCTCTTGATGGCATTCCTTTTAATTGATAACGTGGTGCTGTTATCTTTTTATATCACTGTTCTGCGCCCGTTTTGCAGCTAGTAGACTAGTAAATAACTCCATGTATATTTTTCACTACAGATCTTCAGCCTACTACATGTATGTGACGTACAAAGACATCCCAGCCTCTGGCATAGATGTCCAGGTGCAGCATATATGCACATAAAGAACCATACACTAACACGCTTCTTTTACTCTTCTGCTGCTTTGCATGACCAGTGCTTTAGAAAGGAGTCAGAAACATCAATAGTCTATGAATGTTAGAACAAAATGACACAATCTTGTGTTGTTTTTGTTGTCGTCCTTCCTTCCTTTCTCTTTCCTCTTGTTCCTGGCAAAATGTCCAGTCTTCCTTTGACTTGATAATTCCCCTTTCCGTTTTTGTTACTCTTTCTTCTCTTTCCCTGGTAACATAACTTCTTCGCCCTATTATTTATTGTAAATGTTCCTTTATTTTGCACTGTTCATTCTGAAGGAACAAAATTATTGAACATTTTCCCAGAATTTCTCTGTTTCGGGCAAATATTGACAGAAGCGATTTTTGCCTGTCTTTACAAATGGCAAGTGTCTAATTTTATAACTAAAGCTTAAATATTCAAGGCCGTACCAAGAGCTCTTTTTATTTACATCCTGTTTTTTTACATAGGATTGAAGCAGGGGGTCTCCGGAGTAGAACCTCATTCATTTTGGTTCCGGGAACCCCTTGCTTCCCGAGATACTGTACTTACCTCCAAACGGGGTGCCAGGATCTCGGCTAAGTGGGTCAACAGGAAGCGTTACCTGATGACGTCACAGCTTCCTAAAGACCGGCAGGGTGCGGGATGTTTGATAAGCGCCCATTACATGAAGCCTAGCAGCCGAGTGGAGGTCAGGGGGTCCCTGGAGCTAAAAAATGAATGGGGTTCTGTTCCGGAGAACTCCTGCTTCTAACCTTTGTTAAAAAAAAACAGATTGTGCGCCTGCATTGCTGCTTTAAACAGTGACGTGATGAGGTTCATTGCTGCGATTAAAGAGCAGCCATCACAAAGCAGTTAATGACGTCTTGTTAAATTTAGGCCAGACGTCCCTAAATTATAAAAACATTAACATTAAAGCAACAAAACGTGAAATCTTATATGGGATTTGTTTAAATCTGTTCTGTAGTATTGAATAATACTTGCTGCATTTAAAAAAAAAAAAAAGTGTTCAGCTGTTTATGCAATTTTTAATAAGGTTTTTTTTTTTTTTTTTTTTTTTTTTTTTTTTTAAAGCGTATTTTGATTTCTATAGCAGGCTTCTATAGAAGCACCAAACCATTGCCAGCTTAAGTAAGGCCACGTCCATAGCAGGGGAAGCCGCGCTGAGCCGTGCGGACTCTCCGCGCTGAGCCCCTGCATCCTCAATGAGGATGTCTTGAGAGGGGGCTCACGCGAGCATCCGCAGGCGTGCTGAGGAGTTGGATTTTTCAGCAGACAGCCAAGCTTTTTTTCAGAGCGCTGTCGGCTGAAAACAGCCAATCAGCGCGAAGCAGCGTCAACGTCACGGCGCCGTGACGTTGACGTCGGTGCGTCGCGGTCGATTGGCCCAACGACGTCACTACCCCGCCTCCCTCAGCCTCCCGATCGCGCCCGCTGGCTCGCCTGCATGTGCATGAAATCGCACAGGCTTCAGCAGGCGAGCCTCAGCGTCAGCGCGGTTCAGCACTGCTCCCCCCTCTATGGACGTGGCCTAAGAATGTAGAATGATATACATTGTCACACGATTTACATGTACAACTGAGGAAAGAAAAAAGCGGGGAATGAACGGAAAACAAACAGATCAGAAACATTTATTTATTTATTTATTTATAAAATATTTTACCAGGAAGTAATACATTGAGAGTTACCTCTCGTTTTCAAGTATGTCCATTTACTTGTGGCATGAGGACTGACAAGCAGGCGGATCTCCAAAACATGTGAAAGAAGGATTGTAAAACCCCTTTATGGTTTACCATGGGAATGTTGCCTTTTAAAAATACTTACAATTGTCTATTAAAAAGAAATGAAAGGACCCAAACACCCGTAGTGTGTTGGTCACGACCACTCCTGCTGTTTATGCTCACTTTTCTTGGATAAGGTTTTTCTAAAGTCAGTAGAAGTCACTAAGCGAGAGGGGGCTTTGTAGCCCTATTAATTTAGGTTTTTAAAGATTTCCCAGAATCCCTGGCTGCCGTGGAAGCACTGTTTGCAAAGCGATAATGGGGAAAGACAGGGTTGCAGATCTGTCTGACACATGCAAATGCTCCACAAGTGGTATTTTTAATGACGGTTTTTAATGAATAACCTACATAGTAAAGAATTAATAAAAAAAAAAATATAATAATTTTAAAAAATTCAGACAGCATATTTTTCAGAGGGGTGAAGAAATCTTTATAAAACAAAATAAATCTGCAGAGGGAACTGCACTTTTAAGCAGTTTGAGGGTTCACTACCTGGAAACCCGATGTACACAACCAGCTCTGCTTTTATTATCTGACAGCAGCAGCAGCAGAAGGAAAAAAAAGATTAGCTAGAATTGCCAATATGGGGATGGAGTCTCTGGGAAGGATATGAATGTTATTAGTGATCATATCTTATGTGTGCTGCACATTTTACTTACAGCCTCTTTCTCATTTTAACAAAGTCTTATTCATTTTTTGAATGCTTCTGTCCATTGAAGATGAGAAGTAGATTTTATTAGAAATAATGTGACCTTCAGTATGTGTTTGCGCCTTTTTAAACAGTCTTACAACTGTCTTTATTGCACTTCTATGCATTAATCGTTATGTTTAAATAATTGCGGATGCTGCACTCTTCCCCTTGAGAGAGAGAATTAGTGATACAAGGGAATATGTTGTACTGTATAAGCTCTAGTGCTATGCTATGTCGTACTGTATAAGCTCTAGTGCTGCAGACATAAATACAGACGGCGTAATAGTCTCTCTCCTCCTGGTTAATCTCACCATGAAAGCGTTGTCGGAGTAGTTGTATTCTCGGTGTTGGTTCTGGAGGAGTGCGGGCTGGATGTATGCTGTGATGCTTTGCATAACAGTTAATCATAATAATAACATTATTTCATATAGGCTAGCTCTTCTTCCAATGGGACTCAAAGTGCTTCACAATTAGTGTAGTGCGCCGTACGAAGCACATGGGATTGTTACAGGCACAGTCCCTGGCCAGATGAGCTTACAATCTATGTTTTTGGTGCCTGAGGCACAGGGAGACAAAGTGACTTGCCCAAGGTCACAAGTAGCTGACACCGGGAATTGAACCAGGTTCCCCTGTTTCAAATTAATGCTACTTTTATGTTTTAAGTGCTTATTCCTATTATGTCATGTGTGCTACTGCTGTAACGCTCTATGTACATGGATGGTGACATACATACATGCATACATACATGTACTGTAACAGTGTGCATGGAGGTTTGGAAAGCGTGCACGTTTTTATTCTTCCTGTATTGTGCTTGGAAACCAGTAGATCCAGTGTAATTACACACATGTGGACAGGCTGCTAGCTGTACAGTGGGTTTATAAATCTGAGGGAAAACTGAACAATATATTGTGTTCCACATTGTTACTATTTTCTGATTTTTCTCCGCTTACATTTTCAGTGTTTTTTTTTTATTTTTACCCATTTATAAAATGTATCAATGTACTAATGTACTCAATATTTTTTCACAGGTACTTTATTTATTTATTTTTTACAAGTGACAATCATACAAATAACACATAATGGGAAGAAGTGCTTCAGACATAAAAGTGACATTTAGGTAAAGGAGACCTTGCCCCAAAGAGCTCACACCCTAATAGTTGTTCTATAAATAAGCATATCATCAATTACTTCATTTAGAAGCAATTCAGTGTTAGGTTTAAAATAAGCATATCATCAATTACTTCATTTAGAAGCAATTCAGTGTTAGGTTTATACAAATGTCAGCATATTGTGTGTGTGCCTGTGCCTGTGCCTTGTGAGAAAAATGGACTTCCAGGCTTCCTCAGGAGGTATTTTACGAGGTGAGTTTTGATGTTGGAGATGAGGGCTTTTAAGTGAGGTCAGACACTAAGTAACGGGGAATACATTTTTAGGAGGAGGCGTATATTTCTGCACACATAAAACTGACCATTCTTTTTTTTTTTTTTTTTTTTTGGTGGTGGGGTCCCTGCGTTTAACAGATTTACATATTTGGAAAGCGCAAGACAGTGTATACCCTGGTGGATCTGGTGAGGATTAAGAATTGGGTAATTTTTCTATCTGTATTTTTATCAGCATTTTGTTGTCACAAAAGTACAACATAAAATGTGTATTTTCATTGCTGGCCATGCCCAATTTTTTTTTTCTAACCCCCACCATTCTTTTGTTTATTTAATACGTTGTGTATAACTTTTAACTAGTTTGGATACACCCACATCTTAATGAAATATCACTACAAATAATGTTTTACTTTGATATATTTCCATGTTGCTGTTCATAATTTTAATGCATACGATGCTTATGTCTTATTGCTGTACTATAATATATTCCTGTACTATTATTATTTTTTTTTTTACTTTTATTGGGTGAAAGCCATAATTAAATGTGAAGTGAACAAACCACTTTGCGTTTATCAGGCTTTAGAGGGTTTTGTGTGTGTGTGTTGTGACTGAGCACTTATCAGCGGTGGTTAATAAAGCTCCTGTTTGTATGAATAACGTTCCATGCGTCCATCATTGCATTATCAACACCTAGCCTGCACGGATCCAGCACCCTGAGAAGGTAACCGTCTCAGCACGCCCTATAAACAGACACTCGCAGCCGGCCAAGGAGGGTTACACCTGTTTCATTCGTGTGCTAATATGTTACAGTTTCGTGATTCCTTTACTTATGGTTAGTAGACAGCTTTAGCTATGTGTTGGGTGACAATGTAAAAACAGACGCATTAATGGCGGCAGATAAAGGACCACAGCGCCTGTCTGGTTTGTCAAGTCTCTTGTTATAATACCTGTAGCACACGGGTTCTCAACCCTCTTGTCGGGGTCCTGATGCAACCACACAGCATTCTGTTTATATGTAAATGATGGGCATTGGTTATTCCAAAAACCTGGTGGTCTCAGAAGAGAGGTTTGTTAACAACTACTCGGGGTCTGTTTGCTACTCAGCCATGTTCACTTCACCCCAGATGCTCTTAGAAACAACACCCAAGTTGAAGGGCAGCCAAAGGGTGTCAGCCATTTGCTAATGTTACAGCTGCGCTGTTATTGGTCTTGGGTAAAATATTTCAGATGTTGAAGCATTTCCATCTTCACACATTACCGGCTCTCACAGCTCTATCTCGGCACAATCCCACTTACTTCTTCCCCAACGCCAACTCCTTCAATTAACAAGCAGCAATTCGAAACACACCAACCTTCTCACCCTCCTGTACCCTATGTTTCCACTTACCCTTCTTTATAGATTGTAAGCTCCTTGGGGCAGGGCCCTCCTTACTTACTCTAACAATGTATGTTAATGTTTGATATTTTTATGTTTTCATCCTCCAACCATATTGTACTGCGCTACGGCCTATATTGACGTGTTATAAATAATAATACTGAGCTAGATCCTTCTGTTCATATTTGGGACACCCTGGGGGACACCATATTTGGGAAACCTAAGCAGTGTAAAAATCCTCTACTGCGTTAGCGTCTATCACCTTTGTTGTGAGGTAGTTTTATGTACATTTCTATGAATATATTTTTTGTTTAGACCGCCAAAACCATGTACAGTATGCAGCCCTTCACAAAATCAACAGGGCATAAGTGCAACAAATCGAAAAGCGCATGAAGAGAAAGGGAATCCCTGCCCCGGAGAACTTACAATCGATGTGAGTTCCAATAACCCACTACAGTTTCAGTGAAGTTCTCTACATAATCCCTGAGCCTATTACCCTCTGTCTTTAGAACATGACCTTTTGTTCTCTCTGTCTCTGGAATATGCTTCTCTCCTATATCTTGTCATACCATTGATGTAGTGGAAATGTTCTGTTAGATCCCTCCTCCTCTTTCTTCTCGTGGTCGGCAATCTTTTTATTTTTTTTTGACTGGGCGAGCAAAAGCATTTATTTGGCATTCAGGAACCCCCCATTGTGTAATCAGTGCACAGTTTAAAAAAATGCCCAAGGTTTGGAGTTTGGGCACCCAAAAAAATCCCATTTAAAAGAATAAGGGATGGCGAATAGTGAAATGTATTAATTGGGTTATTGATGATGGGGAACAGCCTTCTTTCGCTCTGGCCCAAACACACACTTTTTTTTTTTTTTTACCCCTTTATGTCATCACCATCATTCAGAGCCACCCTTGCAGGTCTTCTTGACCTCCCCAGACAACCAGTCCTCCCCCCATGTTGGGAGACACGGTTCTAGGATATACATGTGCAGGTCCTGCATGTCTTCACTCAGTTTTATGATGAGGCCCGTCTCATTTGTTTATTTATGTCTTTTTGGCGATATGGCCTCCACAAGTGTCTTACCAACACTAATTTAAAAAGTGGATTTACCACCTTCATCTGTCTGCTATTATATATATATATTTTGACAAGGCATTTTTTTTTACCACTTTAATTTCAAATGTTGCCCAGACGTGCAGAGATGAACTAATCTCACAAAGTAGACTTTTTTTTTTTTAGCCAGGCTTTTTAAAGTTGAGTTGCTGCCTTTCCATACCACATACTTATTGGTATTTTACTTGTCCAAGATAGACTTCATTTAGCCTTTTACAGTTTAAAGACTGCCCCAAACCTATTAGCTTGGATCCCATAACCTTTTTTACAGTCTGTTCCAACTGTCTGAATGTCACACTGCTGGCACAAAGGATTCTGGGTATGGGTATAGAAAATAAAATTTTCAGTGGTGACTTTTCTTTACAGGGTATCCCTAAATGTCTCGAGTCTAGTTATAGTACAGCTTAGTACAGGGAATAACGGTTAGAATATTTTTTTTTTATATATAGGCTGTAATCTGTAGAGGGAAATTCAGTGTGGCCAGAAACTTTAGTGGAGTTTAATTTATCTTGCACCCTTTTTCCAAATTATGCTACAGACAACAGGAAACCATCCTTAAATCTGAATACCTTGTGATTGAGGAGGAGCAAACAACAACATTAAATATATATTTGATTTAATCATTGATGCTGATCTGAGGCACTCTTAGTGCATTACACACCACGATTTAACCCATTAAACACATTTAAATAAGGCATTGATTGCCGTGAAGATATTCCTGGCAGCATTCTCTTGCAATTTACATATTTTTTTGCCAACCTCCATTCCTTCAAAGGATTTCCCCTCCTCCTCCCCAGCATGGAAATGACTTTTTTTTCTTAACCAATAACACAAGGGGTGGCTTTAGAGAAACTACAAAAATGGCAGCTATTTCCCCTTCAAAATTCAGTATGCATCCCTCCTCCCAGACCTAAAACATTGATTCAATTAAAGACCTGTAGCTTCATGTCCTGGCCCCACTCTGACCTCCTCCTCCCCCCTCTCACCTCTCCAGATAAGGAGTCCCAATACCTTGTTTATTTAACCTCTTTGTTAGAGGTGCTGCAAAATGTTTTTATATATATATAGCTCCCGTTCTGCATAGGACCAAATTGTAATACATCATTTTTTTTTATAGGTTAATACTTGCACATTTAATTTTTTTTTATTATTGCCGCCAATGTTTAGTAAATAAAAAAAGATCTAATTTAAAAATACTTATGCCACTGTATACTTATCAGTTGATTGATTGCCTTTAAAAACAAAACCAGGCATTACCCTAGGAAATACATTCACCTTTATCGATGCACATGTTCACGTATTTCTTGCTAGACTGGAAATTCTCGTCTTTCAGTTTGGTTGGCAGTAGAGATCATTTGAGACGAGTTAGGGAGTCACAGGAGCTGGTATGAGATATTCTGTACTTCACCCTCTCTAGTGCTGATCATACACACAGAATTTGAGCAGAGAGTGAGCCCTGAGCCTGTGTTGCATTTTGTGTTCTTAGCGGTCTGTAAAGTGACTCAGTCCCCGTCTGACAGTTTCTGCACTTCAAGCAGCAAATCTGTCCATATTTATTGTTATATTAATATTAAGAAAATGTTTTGCCAGCAAGTAATACATTGAGAGTTACGTCTCGTTTTCAAGTATGTCCTGGGCACAGAGTTATGACGACAGATACATGGTTACAAATACATGGGAACATAGGAGAACATTTTGTATAAAGATATTGCACGAACAGTTTAACATATTTTATCTTTTAGGCGTATGCGTTATATAGGATTTTCACCTGTGCTTTCCAGTGGCGGCCGTGTGCCATGCAAATCTTCCTTATCCATAGGAAATGTGGGATGATGACATTTCAGCATGGGGTGATCCTGCAATGTATGTGTGTATAGCAAATAACCAAGTATGTGTGTATATATATTTGTGCTCAGAATGATAAGACTCTGACACCAAAACAAGTGTACTTAATGCAGACATGGGGTTTCTCACACACTATCATAATTTGTTGTATTGGTCCTCCTTGCCATTGTGCCACCCTATATACCTCCCCCCCCCCCCCCCGCATCCTCTCCCCCCTCTGTGCTGCTGTGGATGTACAGCCCCCCATCCCCAATTCTCACATTCCTTATCTCTGTTTTAACTCCCAGTGCCTACCCCACCTCATATACATCTCTCTGTTCTAAATTCTTCCTTTTTTTTTTTTTTTTTTTCCAATCCCTGTCTAAGTCATAGAAACCTTTGTATATCAGTATTGCTGACCCGAGGAAGAGAGGAACACTCTCGAAAGCTTGTCCTAGGACATAAATTGTTCGTCCAAATAAAAAATGTATCACCTAATACTGAAGAACTTTTATTCTGCACTATCGCAATTGCACTAACACGGCTATTTCCGTTTTTTATATATTTATATATATATGTGTCAGAGCTTCCCTCACCTCCAAAAGGTAGGAGGGGGGGAGGGCATGTGTGTGGGCTCGCTGCTCACCCCGGACAGGCAGGTCCTCCCGCTCCTTCCAGGACAACGCCGGCAGCAGCAGCACCCTCCTGCAGCCTGGGAGACCCCCGCTGCAGCTCTCTGCTTCAACCACGCCGCCCGCTCCCTACAGACCGCAGATAGCGGTGAAGTGCCTCTCCACACGCCGCCCGTATGCAGAGCGGGCGCGCGGTCTGATGCAGCGGAGCCTCGGCCTAACAAACCCAGGGAGGAGTAGGTAATATGATACCTTTTTATTGGACCAACAGATAGTGGATAAGCCAGTGTATGCATAGATATTTATAACTGCTAGTTTATGTAGGTTTATCTGTGTGTGTATGTGTATGTATATCTAGATCTAGATCTAGGTGCATGAACGGTATGTGTATTTATATACCCATTGTATATACATTCACACAATCTTACGCCCATGTCTCCTGGTTGTCTAGGTCACTATTACATAACAATTGATAGTAGCCTCTTATGCCGCCTCCTGGTAATTTTCACACTAGCCTGCCAGCATCCACCCTGTCACATGCCACTTCATCTGCATATCCACTATAGCTAAATGCCTTCTCTCTACAACACTGTATATCACATTCTGTATTTCTGCTATACCTGGTGAAGGACCCCGAGTGGTTGGAAAGCTTGTAACATATCAACTACCTGTTGGTCCCAAACAAAGTATCACACTATCTACTTCCTCCCACTCCTTTGTTATTTTACCACATGGAAGAAAGGACCCAATATATCTCTGTACCCATCATTTCCCACTGAGGTATCCACAGTAGCATTGGATTTCACCACTTGTGCGCCGGAAGGCACGGCGACATCTTGCGTTACGTGCCTCTAGCACCGAAGAGGTTAACCTACGAGATGACCCCTGAGTCAGGCATAATATTACTTCTGAAGAGGAGAAGAAGGTCTTTGGGGACCAAGCATTAGCATGATATTATGGCAGGGAGTCGGGTTGCGTTTATATGCCCTTTGCTTTCTTCTTGCATACAGGAGATCTCCAGGGATGGTGGCTGCTTGTATAGTTTTTCTTTTTCCTTTTGGAGTCTAAAAATAATGGTTGCATTTTTTATTTATTTTTTTACATCATGGGGAAACGATAATCTGTGTTGTTTCTTGATTTAAATACATCTTAAATTTATTTCAAAATGTTATATGGAGAGTTAGACAGGCCAAATGTGTTTTAAACGCAAACTAACCCTGCCTGTCAGTGAAAGCTATTTGTGCTCTCTTCCGTTCATTTATAAGCCAGCACCTGATGTTCTGTACCCACTACACACACACACACACACACACACACACACACACACACACACACACATACTGTAGCCCCCTTTCCGCCGTGTCTAGGGTGATTATGTGTGGTGCGTTACCTGATAGGCTCACAGGAGGCCTGATCCCCCGCTGCAGGGAGCCTGGGGGGTACCTGATTAGTTCTGGTGACAGTGCCTCCACCTGTGAGGGATCCTAGCAGCGCTGGATAACCCCTTCACAGGACCCAATACAATGAATACACACAGGTATATAATACAGTCCTCGACCTCACACAGTGCCCCACTGTCCAACCACCTTGTTCACACCCTGATGAAGTTTCCCCCAAATTACTTGAGGTGCCCTGGGCACCCAACCACCCACTGGTGTCCACAGGAGCCACAACCCATCCCAAAGTGTGTAGTAGCGCTACCAACAGAATGTGTGTGAATTATTGGTGCACTTGTTGAACGTGATATCTGCCGGGGGCTCCAACACCCGAGTATCGCCGGCTGTTGATGGGATCAGTCTAATCCCACGTAGCCGTCGTCCGCAACGGCGTCCGCCTCTGCGTTGGGTGGACTCCCACTGGAGTGTCCCACCATGAAGATAGTCTGTCTTGCGGTGGTGGTCTGGTTCCAAACCACAGGCTGCAAGTACTGCGCGGCGTCCTCACTGTGTACCTGACACTATAGATATAAAGGGGACAAGTTCACCTTTACTGTCTTGCCTTTAAATTCTTCATGGGCAAGCTACCCAGCTATCTGAACAAGCTCCTCACCCCTACCACTTGCAGCACTTATCACCTGAGATCAGACTCCAAAAGACTGTTCATGGTCCCAAGGCTCAACAAAGTATCCGGACGTTCCTCCTTCTCCTACCATGCACCCCAAAACTGGAACAACCTACCACATCCACCTCTCACATCCACTCTCACATCCACCACCAGTTTAAGTTCTTTCAAATCTAAGGCTGTCTCACATTTTAATCTGGTCTGTAACTGTTTCATACGCCCATAATATATATTTTCTTTAACTGTGCACGCAATGTCTTGTATATAATGTATACCCTGTTCATTTATGTAACTGTATTTGTAACCATGTATTATTTGTTTTACTCTGTGCCCAGGACATACTTGAAAACGAGAGGTAACTCTCAATGTATTACTTCCTGGTAAAATATTTTATAAATAAATAATGTCCCTATCTAAGGGCTTGTCCCTGAAGCACCCACAAACTCATTGGGGACTCTGGGCCTACGGGGGCAAACTAGGCTTAGTCCAGGGAGGCACAGTTCCCTGGACACTACCTGCTCTGCTCCTCCTTCCGACTGGCGTGGTGCTCCAAGCGCGGCAAATGTATCCTTACTGTCCTCCGTTATCCTCACAGCCCTATTGGCTGTTGAGCGCCATGTGACGCCCCTGGGGCTACTGGGAATTGTATTCCCCTTGCGGAGCCCGTGTAATGGCCACCACAACTGCGAATTCCCTGCACATGCGCAACGGCTCAATCGCGCATGTGTAAATATGTACAAGATGGCGGCGCCCTCTGATAGGTACCGCCACGGAACGCCGCTCGCTCCTCCAACTGCTGCAGCGCTCCCTACTGCTGTGCCGGGTTCGCCTGCCACTCTGGCGGCACCTGGCATCTCCCTGCATGGGTGCGCATCCGCTACAGCTGTGTCAGAGGTGTGTGTGGCGGGGTGGGGGGGAGAAACAAAGGGGACCTGGCTATAATAATAAACTGCACAAATTCACGAATGCATGTACATACTGCACAAATTCACTAATGCATGTACATACTGCACAAATTCATTAATGCATGTACATACTGCACAAATTCCCGAATGCATGTACATACTGCACAAATTCATTAATGCATGTACATACTGCACAAATTCCCGAATGCACTAATGCATGTACATACTGCACAAATTCACTAATGCATGTACATACTGCACAAATTCACTAATGCATGTACATACTGCACAAATTCACTAATGCATGTACATACTGCACAAATTCACTAATGCATGTACATACTGCACAAATTCACTAATGCATGTACATACTGCACAAATTCACTAATGCATGTACATACTGCACAAATTCACTAATGCATGTACATACTGCACAAATTCATTAATGCATGTACATACTGCACAAATTCCCGAATGCATGTACATACTGCACAAATTCATTAATGCATGTACATACTGCACAAATTCACTAATGCATGTACATACTGCACAAATTCATTAATGCATGTACATACTGCACAAATTCATTAATGCATGTACATACTGCACAAATTCATTAATGCATGTACATACTGCACAAATTCCCGAATGCATGTACATACTGCACAAATTCACTAATGCATGTACATACTGCACAAATTCACTAATGCATGTACATACTGCACAAATTCACTAATGCATGTACATACTGCACAAATTCATTAATGCATGTACATACTGCACAAATTCACTAATGCATGTACATACTGCACAAATTCACTAATGCATGTACATACTGCACAAATTCATTAATGCATGTACATACTGCACAAATTCACTAATGCATGTACATACTGCACAAATTCATTAATGCATGTACATACTGCACAAATTCACTAATGCATGTACATACTGCACAAATTCATTAATGCATGTACATACTGCACAAATTCCCGAATGCACTAATACATGTACATACTGCACTAATACAGGACCATACACATGCTGACGCTCGCACAGTACACACACACTGATGCACTGAGAAAGATACAGACAGATTTGCTCATGTACGTTTACAAAGGTACACGTTATATACTTTTATATATTGCTAATATTGTAAACCTGTGTTATGGAGGTTTTTATTTCATGTACTTACTATCCTCTTGGTCACAAAAGAAGAGCACTAGATATTTTCAGAGCTTTGGTTTCAAGTGACCACCTTCAACCCAGTTGTAGGGTTAGGCTAAGGCCCCAGTGCCTCCGCTGCACGCGCGCCCGCAGCCGATTCCCCGGTCTGCAGTGAGCTGCAGGAAGAGAGACCGGGGGGGGGGGGGAGTGACAGGGGCGTGGCCATGACATCACCCGGCAGGTTCGCCCTCATTTGCTGAACCGCCAGGGGGCGTGGCCTAGCGCTCCATCGTGAGTCCTGCTCTCAATTCTATTGAGAGCAGGAGAAACTCTCGCCACAGCGCTGCAGCCCCCCCCCCTCGCAGCGGGCCCGGCGCCATTGAGGGGAGGGCTCTCGTCCCTGCAGCGTCCGCCACAGCGGGCGCTGCAGTAGCATGCGGGGACAAAGCCTTACACTTTTAGGGGTTCATATCAATCTGGGAAGGATAAAGTGCAGTTCTTAGGCTTGAGGTGATAGTTTGCAGAACAGGGCACTTTTAAGAGGCCTCAAATATTTTGTATTGTATTGCTTTTACATTTGTAATAGTGCTCAAAAATAGAAACCTCCTGGATAATTTCCTCAAATGAAATGCGTTCAGGATGAAAAGGGAAAGATAATCACAGTTGGTTAATAAACAAATAGTGTGAACAGTTGTTGTTTTCTCCGTACATATTTTGTTCTCACTATCGGATTTTTTTTTTTCCCTGAAAGAACCAAAACATCGCTGTTTAAGCGGATCGCGTTAGAAATAATGTACAATTGTATGCATTGTACAATAAAGTATTTAAGATACCGATAATCGTGTTGTAAAGTGTTTATAAATACGAAAATTGGGAGCCACCCTTGCATCGCGTTATAAGCGGATCCGCGTTGTATCGTTGTATCGGATCGTGTTATAACGGGGTTGAGCTGTATATATATATATATATTTAGCAGAAACAGACCGTCCAGGGGCCACTGCAAGTCTCTCGTGATCTGGATCTGGCCCACAGGCTAAGAGCCCTGCCCTAAGTATTTCTGAATCCTTCTGGAAGTTAAGCAGGGTAATCCGAATGTTAGAGTGGTCTTTCCGCACTTCTCTCTGCCTTCACCTCTTGTGAAACAACATATCCCTAACCCTTTAGTTCTGTATTGTGCTGCACCTTTAAAGCACACTTTTATCTTCAGATCAACATCACTATTCCTTCTCATTTTGGCGAATTGTTGATGGAAAAACAATATTTATCTGACCTGAGTGCTAGTCCTTACTGTGACCCATATATCTGTGACACACATTTCTCTCTCGCCCTATAGAATCAGTAGATCCAGTGTTGTTGTGTGGCACTTGGCCTATATATGAAAAACTTAAACAAACATTACTTTAATGAAGTTAACTTCAAATAGGTTAACGTGTAACTTTATTGCTTCTGCATTTTAGTTTTCAAATCGGGTTACTCATGGACTTGTTGTATCACTTACCAGTTTTGCATATAAGCTTCAAGTGAGACTGGTGTTTTTAAAGCAGGAATCCGTACTGCTCTATCATTTCTGTTAATTTTTTACTTGACATGGGGGTCCCCCAGAGCTAATCTATGAACCCCAATGTCCAGTGACCTGGGGATCCCCCAGAGCTGGTAAATGGACACCAATGTCCGGGGAAAGGTAAAAAGATATGCCTACCT
Organism: Ascaphus truei; assembly: GCF_040206685.1. Lineage (NCBI taxonomy): Eukaryota > Metazoa > Chordata > Amphibia > Anura > Ascaphidae > Ascaphus > Ascaphus truei. The sequence goes on along the minus strand of NC_134484.1, from coordinate 371,913,239 downwards.
GGACATAAAATAAAAAGTGTGACATGGGAGCGATGTCACGTCTTTCTATTAGTAACCCCAGCAGCCATGATATGTATACGTGTGTGTGTGTGTGTGTGTGTATATATATATATATATATATATATATATATATATATATATATTATATAAAGAAAAACACATAACATTCAAATTCACTTTTTACAGGTAGGTGAACATTAAAAATAAGGAGAAAAAACGGCAGTGCACTGCCAAGAAACCCAGGAGGAGGCTCACGGCAGCAGAAGCAAAGATTTATTTATGCCATAAAAAGATTGGACAAAGTTCCCCCTCATATGCCCAACAAGTAACCACCTACGCATTTCGGGCTCTATGCTCTTTCTCATACTATCATACATACCATCTGAACATTAAAAATAAGCTTTAATTTGTCCTATTTTTGCACTTACATTGGGAGAATGGGTAATATTACATTGAAATTGTCCTGATGGCTTAATCATTGCTGAAAGTCTATATACACAGCACAGTGTGTTAAAAATATGAGTGAAAAGAAATAGTCATGAGAAGAGTGTCTTTAATTTAGTTTTGTTAGTTGAGTGGCACTCGGTGTATATGCTGGAGGAGTGTGACTCACTGTTTGGATTCCTGGAAGAAGAGAGGGATACAGAGCAATACTAGCTTCCAGTAATCTCCTGTGTGAGTCACCCGCTTATCATTTTAGGTCGGTCGGTGCTCTAAAAGGTGCAGTCCAACATAATCATATTGGAGTTGCAATGACGTGATAACATTAAACCAAATATTACGATCTTTGGCAGTGGTTTCCTAACATGGGATAGGTTTGTTGCAAAATAAGCCATAGGTGTCTATGAAAAAAACAGTGTGTGTATATATAAATATATATGTGTGTGTGTGTGTAATATATATACTATATATATTATATATAGATTCCTAGCAGAGGAATTAATGCATGAGCAATTTCAGAGCCGCAGGAGATAAAACCCAGCTTGTAAAACAATGACTAATCCTGCAAAAACATGGTTTTATTCCATCACAAGACAAAAAATACTGGAGGATATAGCCACATACTGTTGGACTGTAGTTTCCATTTCCCAAAGCTGGGGAAAGTTTTGAACCAACAAATGGAGCTGCGCCTTTCAGTATTTATAAATTCAATTCCCCATTTGGGAATGTTTTTGAAATTCACAGTTTCTTCCCCTGCGAATTGAGAGGTGCGTTTTTTAAAGGGCTGTTTTGAGATGTGTTGGGCGAGTGTATGTCTAGCAGAGGGAGAATGTGTGATTGAGTGAGTCAGCCGTTCCGATCAAATGAGAAGCAGAATGGAGCACAACGTGAGGGAGACCAACCCAGAGAAAATTGTGTCTTTAGTGCAACTGCTCCATGTTTCCCCTTGCTGTTGTTGCGCCTTATGCAAGACCTGTTTGTGAAGCTTGTTTCATCAGTGCAGAGTGTTACACAGAGACATTTGCACTGGCGTTGGTAGCTAGACTTTGTCCAATGAAAATGGAGCTATGATATAAAAAGAAAGTGGAAAGGAAGGAATGGTCACTACTTCCTAGAGAACCAACACAAGCGTGATGAATAAAAAATTCTTTATTACAAAAAGCTGGACATCATGAAAAAAGCTCTGACGCGTTTCATCCCTTAGAAGGGACTTTATCAAAGATAAAAAGAACCACCATGATTATTGAGGCAATACACTCCTGACAAAGCCGTTGTAGCGGTTAAATGCGTTGAGTGAAAGCGGTCTGGTCCTGAGAGAGTCGCTCCTTGTGTGCTGTGCTACGGTGGAAGACCATCCGGGAGCTATAGCCGGAAGTGTGAGGGCTCGACGGAGAGACGCCGGCGTCTGATTCATGAGCCAGTGACAGGGAGATGTCCTCGATCCTACCTTAAAGTAGTTTGCGCTCTTGATATGCCTTAAAGATCTTACGTGTTGTAAGTTTTGTAGTTTAAGGGTTTTTATCCTATGAAGAATCTTTGTTATAGTGTCTGCACTAGAGTAGCGTCTCCTGATAAGGTTCTACACGGTTTAACTTACACTGAAAGTTTTTGCTACTGTTTTGGAGACGCTTTAATATCATGCGGAAAACCCATTACATAATGTTGTGTTTATTTTCTTCTTCTTTTTTTCGAAAACTACCGAGTGGCGCTCCCCTGATGTGGAAGAAAGCACCTTATGTAAGACCTGTTTGTGACGCTCCTTTCATCCGGTGCAGAGTGTTACACAGGGAAGTTAAAGCAGCCATGCTGCCTGGCTGTTTTCTCTTTCCCCCCCCTCCCCATATTTTTCTGCACCCTCCCCCCCCCCCCCCTTTATGTTTTAGTTTCCAGTGTCTTTTTCTGCTTTAGGAAAATGAAATGGTTGCCAAATTTTGGCGTTCCTTCTGACCAATAGGAAGCCGCAATGTCAACGGGGAGGGGAGCGTTGCATTGCGGCTTCCCAATCGCGACAGACCCCAAATCACAGGCTAGTGCACACAGAGCAAAATTGAGCACTGTTCCTTGAAACATTACTGCAAAGAGGCTCAGAGCTAAAATTTCTCGCTCTGCCTCACGTTTACTAACATTTTTATGCCTTTTTCATCTTATAGAATTGTATTATACTCCATCTGGATGATAAGGAATACGCAAACTTGATATTTTTCAGGTCCTGAGTTTCCACAGAGCACTGAGCACAGGTGTGGCACTGAGAAGGTGTGGCAGCCTGTCTGGCTCTTACATCTGGCACTAAGGTGGTGTGGCAGCCTGTCTGGCTCTTACAGTGTAGGATCCTGCACCTAATGATTAATACCTGTCCATATGATAACCTATTTTAGCCAGAGTGACAGTTACGCGTCAAACAGTGGTTTATAGGTTTTTGCGGAGCTCTAGCCAAAAAATGAAAAGGAGCCCCGGTCAGTAATGATAGCACAGCATGGTTATACAACTGCCTGCTGCAGGTGATCATCTATCTGGTTTCCTGTCAGCCTATTATACTGCACATCAGGGTAAAAAAAAAATAATAATAACAGGGCAGCACCTGTCCACTTGAGCGGAGGGCTGATCTTGTCCGCTATGTGGCATTGTCGCTCCAACCCACTCCTGCTCTGCTTGATGATTGGTGAGCAGGACGAAGGGGGCTGTTTGCTGCCACGGCTTAGCTGTTGCCAATGATCAAATAGGCTTGGGTGGGGTGTTGGTTCTGACACCTTCTCCTCCTACTCCAGGGCCAGATTGGGTCCTCTGAGGCCTACAAGGGAACTTGATTATAGGGCCCCCATTTTGAAGACAACCTGCTAATCCCACACACAACATTTTCTCTCATGCCACCTATCCCTCTCCCCCTCCCTTCCTCATATCCTCTCCCTCTCTTGCCCTCCCATGCACCCTCTCCCCCCTCATGCTCTCTCTCTTCCGCCCCCCCCCCATACCCTTTCCCCCTCAAACTTCCCATCTCTAAGGGTGCTCCACCGCCAGCTCACCTCAGTTCCCAGGTGCTCAATTGGCCTTTCCTGCTTGAAAATCAGGAGATGGACAGGGGCCCAATCACTTCAGGGACGCTGCTGGGACTTCCCCTCCTAACCCTGTCCTCCTCTGCCCAATGATGTAGGGCAGGAGGTGGTGAGTGCTGCCGCGGACAGGCCCACTCCTCTACCTGAATTCAGAGAGGCGTTGCCATCATACCGTGCTTCGAGGGGCCCCTCCGTGTACCTTGAGCCTCCTCTGTCACTGGCTCTCACACCCATTGGTTGAAGCTCAAAACCTTCATTATTATAACATCTGAGGCATTTATACCATAGTATATATAAACACAAAATGCTCACCTCTGCAGAAATGTTATCTGTGTATAGTTCCATGTGTTACGGGCAGTCCTCCGTAGGACCCACGATTGAGAAGCACCTCTATCATGTGCTGAGAAACTAAAGTGCACCTATTTTTTCAAGTGCCGAATGTTGGAGGGTCTGTTTTATTACTGAGCATGAGAAGTATACTTCTAGAAGTCCTACAAGAAGTTCTTTATAAACATACCCTCCCGGCCAAATATGACTAAACATTATATAATGAGATAATTTCTAAAGTATGTACACACCAAGTACGTTGTCCATTAGTATTACAGTGTCTGCACCAGAGATAAAGGAACAATTCTGGCATTTTGAGTCATGTGAAAGACATTAAGTACTTTTTTCCTGTTCCATAATCTGACATTTTTGAGCAGCCAGTCATCACCGCCTGTTGGATTGACACAGATTTGAGTGCAGTAGCACCAGCAGTGCCTTCTCAAACACAGAAACTAGTGGCGTGACCGTTTACACCCCATCTGTACTGAGAATGGGTAGTGTTGAAGCAGTTATATTTTTAAAGTGTTCATTGACCATGTAAATTCAAAGCCTCAAAACGCTGCGAACATACCACAAATCCGAGGTGTGACAATACCCATTTAAAAATAATTGTGACCCTGCACTAAACAGGTCAGGTTTTTAGCATATCGCTGCTAAAGCAGGTGGCCCAATCAGTGGCTCAGTCCAAGACGGAGGTGGCCCATTAAGACTGGAGCTGGCCACCCCTACCATATTATAACACACAGTGCAGGATCACAATTCTTTGTAAATGGGTAGTCCATCCTGGGACCCAAGTGAGCAAACGGTAGTGCTATGTTTAGTGTGTTAGATGTGTAGAGGACTGACCACAAGAGAAGCATAAGCACTTAAAAAGAAACAGCAAACTTAATGTCTCTATAGTAACCAAATGTTTGCAATAAATATAACCATCTTTACCTAATCTCGTTTGTGATAGCCCTGTTTGAAAATTACATATACACGCAAGAAAAAAAAGGAAGAATTGGCGCTAATTATCTAATAGAAATAATACATAGTATGTATATATATATATATATAGATATCTATATATCTATATATATATATATACATTTTTTGAAATCTATGTGCATACAAATCATATTTAAAAGTGAAAATAAAAATGTTTGACTACAATAAATGTGTAGGTGTTTAAAAAAAAAATATATATATATATATAAAAAAACATTTTTTAAACATGCATGCACGCACATATTGTAGGATATGTGAAAAAAGTTTTGGGAAATAAATTTGAAAGATATATGTCAATACATTGACAAAACGCAAAATGTGTATTGGAAAACGTGTTACGTGATCACCAAAACAAAGAATACAACTGGTCACTATTAAAGTCTGGAACCTAGTAAAGGTCCATTAAATGGGGGCCAGCAATGTGATGAGAGCGGAGACCAGGCAACGTCTTCTCAGACCAACCGAATCCGTTGGAAACTGTAAAGCAAAATGTGGAGAAGCGCACGCGTCCATACTGTAAATCGATGTTATAACACTGCTTGAAAGGATAAAAAGAGATGCACTCACAAACCTGAGGTAAAAGGGAACCCTGAATCAATACAATCACTAGCATTACCAGCCGACGTTCTTCAGATGAGGGTGCCCTGGGGACTTGTTATGCCGCTGAAGAAGAGTTATTTGTTCAGGTTGCATTTGTTCCAGTCAGTCCGATATCACGCTTCTTAGGCTTTGGTCCCGCTGTGTCCGGCGGCCGCGTGCGCGTTCCTCACCTTCTTGAGCCGGTCCCAGTCCCCCCTCGCTGCACGGCTCACAACGCGCTGTGACGCGTCAGCCGGCAGGGGATGCAAGAATATTCTGATCCCGAGCGGTGACGCGTCACGTGGTGCGCTGATGAGCGTATCGGCGGCGAGACCAGGAGCTGTCAGACAGCTTCCTCCACAAGGTAGGGGGTGGTGTGTGTGTGTGTGTGTGTGTGTGTCAGCGTGTGTGAGGAGGGCATTTGTGGGGGAAGGGGGAGGGAGCGGGAGCTGCTTACCTTCCAGCAGCCCGCAGCAACTCCCTCCTGCAGCCCGGGAGACCGAGCCCCTGGAGGGAGCGGGGGAGTAGCGGGTCCCTCTGCTCAAACCACGCCCCCCTCCGCTCAAACCACGGCCGCCGCTCCCGCTCCCTACAGACCGCAGATAGCGGTCTGTGCCTCTCAGCGCGGTGCCTGCATGCAGTGCGGGCGCGCTGACTGAGGGAGCGGGGCTGTAGCCTTAGCGTTCTGAGAGGGGCAACATCTGGAGGTGCACTGTTTCCTCTGTCACATGGGGCAGTGCCATCAAAAACAACGTACTGTAAGGGACAGCCCAACGCGTTTTGCTGCTGCCTGCTACTTCCTTGAAGAAGGGGCGTAACCCTTTTATTTTTGTTTCAGTATAAGTGCAGTTCATGATCAAGATGTGTAGCCATTTTAAAGGTGCAGCTCGTGTTTAGCTGCTACTGCTATTTTTTAAATGATCATTTAATATCCTTCATTAGATTGATCACAATAAATTATGCATTTATCTGTTTTTGGATAAATATTGTTGTTTGTGTCAATTCTTATATCAGCCATCATTGTGATTTTCTAAACGTGCTTTATAACGCCTCATCTGCAGCTCATTGCAGACCTCTCTGACAGTGAAGTGGTTAACATAAGTTCGTAATTCATATACATAGGAAGGGTCGGCACTTTCACTGTTTGAAAAAAAAATGTTTAATTCCTGTTTTGTATTCGTAGAAAAATGATGGCAAAATAAGCAAGAATTATTTTCCCTGAAATATGTCAAACCTTTTCAAACTTAAAAAAATAAATAAAAAAAATTTGCAAAGATTTGCATCTTTTTATTTCACAAACTCAGGTGTTGCCCAATTAATTAACCCCTCTCCTCCCCCTAAAAAATACCACACACCAAAAGCATGCAGAGATGAGCCTTTGTCGAGTTTTGGCTCCTATTTTGATTGCAAAGCCGCAGACTGCGCACATCCGTAACAAGTGCAGCTGTTTAAACTTTACATACAAATTAACTTATTAACCTTTCCTCGTTAATTAAAGCAACTATCCAGGGTGCTCTGACCAATGCTAGTTTCAGGTCTGGGGAACCCTCTGTTCCCCAGATACTTCATTGTCGGTGCCGCTCTTCTTTCCACTTCAAGGTGCGGGCCACAGGGAAGCATTGCAGCTTCCTATTGCATGAATGCTGGTGCTCTGGCAAGGATGTGCATGGGCGCCAAAACTGTAATCTCAAACTGGGGTACAGTATGGATTGGGGTGGGGGGGGAGGGGGAGCAGAGCTGAACCTAGCTATTTCCAGCTCCGCAGTCCAAACGTGGTGAATAAATACCTACATTTGGCAGAATTGCTGCTTTCATTAAGATTGTTTTTTTATAACCAGACCAAATGTTTGACTCCACTTTGATTCTGTAAGTGGTCTTAGCCCCATTTGCAGAGCAATGTACTTATTACCCTTGAGAAAACGAAGGGGTTAACCATTCCTGGCCCGAGATTAAGCATGTTCTTGCTTTTGACCCAGTGTAATTTTTCCCCCCTTAACCCAACATGTTGCATTGATCAGTTTCTTTAAACTCAGAGTATATCGTTACAAGGTCCTTTTTATGAGACCATAAAGGAATTCCTTTGGTTTGTAAAAGCCACGGTATGTGGTCTTACACATACTTTTTTATTTTTTCTAATCTGTCCCCTTACAGAACTGACCTTAAAAAGGACCTCATGTACTATGCTTTGTTATATTCAAAGTGCCCCAAATTCACTTAAGTCTTGTGGCTGTAGTGATCACAGGAATCCCCTTGTGTATCCATGTCAACCAGTAGTTGTCAACCTTTTAAGGTACCCTATAAATATGTATTTTGACTCCGTAGAACCCTTAGTGGGACTTTGTGCCATTATTCAATAGTAATAGTGAACATACTTTTCATGCAGAAGGGCTCATATTTTTTAGATGAGATACCAGCTTTCTATATTATATATCATTCATAACAGATGATGACCTTTAATTACTTTTTTTTTTTTTAAGTAATACATGCAAATAAGTAACTTGTCCACCACATTACAATTTGGGGTAACTAGCCATGGAACTCCAGTGACGAAATGCAGGTTGGAAACCACTGGTGTATGCAGACCTGCCCGGCACAAGGACCAAACCTCTATTTTAAGGTGTTAGAAGGATTTGCTAGACTGAGTTATTATTAAACAGTGCTTAGCCTGAGCACACCTAAATTCCCATTCAATTTAACAGCATGTAGTAATCATTTAATGTAACCATGTATTGTTATCATAACTCTGTGCCCAGGACATACTTGAAAACGAGAGGTAACTCTCAATGTATTACTTCCTGGTAAAACATTTTTATAAATAAATAACCTTGGGACTTCAAGTTCTAATGTTTAGAGATTGTGCCCAAATATAGCCCCTTTAATAATTACATCTGTCAAAATCTGTGTGATTACAGAAAAGTCCAATGCGCATCAATTTTTAGAGTCAGTTCAAGTTAATCGCTGTACTGTGTACTTTACATAGAAAAGCTAGACACCGTACAAGGATCAGGGGAAATTTTGATTTTTGGCATTGCAAGTATGAGGATCCCTTAAAGAAACTGTGATTGTTTTCACTAGAGAGAAGGAGACTGGATTCTGGTTAGCAAGTATAAATGAAGCATGTACAGGAACAAATGGGGATTTGTTAGCGCAGAACTTAAATATGCAGACAAGGGGATGTCAAGGGAAGGTTCAGAATGGTAACAAGAAATTCTTTTTACCCAAAGACTAGTCACACTGTGGAATTTGCTTCCAGGGGAAAACTTGTTCTTTAACCTTTTCAGGGATATAGGTGCCTGCAGTTCCATGAAACTCAAAGGGCAACACTATTGGATTTTTTTAAAGAAAAAAGGCACGTATAGTATGTTATGTATGTAAAAAATAAGGTGCTGGTTAAAGCAGCAATACTGGAGTACTTTTCCTCTTTTTTCTTTCTTCTTTGTGTATGTATGTGACAATCTATAAATCTTCTTACCTAAGCTGTCGGTCGATTGGTGCTCCTGTTGTACCTAACGAAATGGCCGCCTTCCAACTTCTGTGAAATGCAGCTATGTGACATTATATTATATTACTAAGTGTAACACCATTATTGTTACAGCTTTCAGAGTAATAGTCTGCTGCTTGAAACACAGCAACAGATTTATTTGTGATACTTTGTTGCTAAAGGGCAGAGCTCAAAAAGGTATGTGTCAGAGCTTGTTTCAAAAGAGGAAGTGGATATGACCTTTCTGAATGGTTGCTGTAGCAACTAAAGGATGATTCGTTCATAAAAAATGGCAATAGGTGTTAAAAAAAAAAATGCAGACCAGTATTATCAGATACTAAAGAACATATTTATTTAAAGAAAACATAGAATTTTTTGCGTTTTGTGCAGTAACGGCTCTGAACAAAGTGTATTTACAAAGTAACTATTTTAGTTCTGTAGAGCAAAGGTGCCCTCACCGCCAACACCCTTACGTGGTGTCCGGTGTCTTTTGACGTCACGGCACGCGACGTCATGTAACCCCCATGGCGTCATTTGATGCCCCGTTACCAGGTTCGCTGGATGCAGCCGGAGACCAGGTAAGGGGAGATAAAGAGGCCTTGCACGCGCTCCCTGGCACTTAATTTAAATGCGTTGGGGAAGAGCGCAGGGCCTCAGTAATCGCCGCGCCACCCCCAAAAAAATCTCCCCCCCCCTGTTTGTGCACCCTTGCTGTAGAGCATTATTTATCCATTGATCATAGAACTTGCGCTGGAGAGAAATGCAATTGCCAAAATGTGGCATTAGTTTTGTTCACTTCATTTGTCTTTCTATGCTGCCAGAGAGAAAATGTGTCTGTTTGTGTCTGTGTGTGTGTTCTTCTATTGTGAGCCGAAATGTTCAGACAATATAACCTCACCTTTTCCATATTGAAGTACCTGTCCTGTTATTTACTATGGTTGTGTTTATGATGAGACTTAGACGGTATGCACCCAGAATTGATTCATTACCTTTAAAGTGAGTGTCCTGCTTCTGGACACACACATATATATACGTATATGTGTATATGTGCATATGTATGTATGTATGTATGTATGTATGTATGTATGTCTCAAATAAAGATCCCACATGTGAGCACATTTGCATGTCTGACAGGTCTGCCACCCTGCTTTTCACCATTATCTCTTAGCATACAGTGCTTCCACTTCTGCAAAATGACATGCAAATGAGCACACAGTGTCACCTTTTGCCTCTTATCCATTTTAACATGGACCCCCGATAAGCTATAACACACACACACCTCCTTCGTTTTGCGATCTGTGTGTCATATTCAGGTTCTCGGCTCCTCCCGGCGTCTTCTCCAGCTTGCAGTGTGTGTGTGTGTGTGTGTGTGTGTGTGTATGTGTGTGTATATGTATAAGGTTTCACATCTTTTGACATGACCTCGGTGATGCCCCGTGCCTGGAGCGTTGTGACATTTGTCTTTGTGCCGTTAACAATAATGGGAATCCATCGAGGCCGTACTGCCCGTGCTGTAAATCAGCTGCCCAGACCACTCATTTAAAGAAAAAAAATGTTTGCAGCTCCTCATCCTGTTTGTGCTCCTAGTTTTGCGTTCGTTTTGAAGGACGCTTCCTACTTTTTTATTACTAGACAATGATCCCTTTTGTACCACAGCAACTTGTGCTGCGTAGCAAAGACCTTCCAGCTGCGGGTCACGTGACCGGACCCTGGAGTTTTAGGGAGTTTAGTGCCATTCATTTTAAGGGCAGAATCACTCTTAAAGGGGCAGTCCTGCTTAGCAGCAAAAATGAGATCCTTCGAAGCAACTTTACATCGATGGATATGCATCCTTCCATAAAACCAGAATATTTCAACTTCACTACTTTGTGTCCGATGGAAACACATTTTATTTCTGCTACTTCTCCGCCCTTTCCTTTTCAGAAAATCAAAGCCGTTTTAATTAATTTTACAATTCTTTAAACAAATAATATGATGTAAATATTGTATATATATCCTCCAAAGAGTTTCCTTGTTGAGGTTTTTGCAAACTGCACCGTTCGCCTGGATTTAACCCATTGAGCACGATACTTATCTCCGCAGTAGCTGCTCTGCTCGGTTACCGGGGTTCATGTTATGCTGGCGTTTCAACGCTCCCGCGCCCTGCGGTCCAATAGGCAGCCGTGACGTCATCGGGTTCGGCTTCCCATTGGCCCACGTGACACTGGAGCGTTAAACTATAAAGCCCAACAAGCGGAGCGGCTTCCGGAACCTACTACGGAGGTAAGTATCTCTGGAAGCAGTGGGTCCCCGGAGCTGAAACTAATGGGGTTCAGCTCCAGGGGGACCCACTGCTTCAATCCAGGCTAAAACAAAAAAGCAGGTGCTTGGATTGTTCCTTTTAATGAAAGACCTGATTGTGTAAATTATAATATTGATATAACGTTAGGCATGGTTCCTTCATGATGATAAGGGATGTTGTTGACCATATATTGATGTAAAAATAAAGAAAGAAATAGATAACACAAGACTGAGCAGTGACTCCCCCCTAAAATAAGCTGCTGCTCAGTTCCTACACTTATCAGACGTCTATGTAGATTGTCTGGGAATTGTATTTTTATCATGAGTGAGGCAGCCTTCTCTTGTGTTGGAATCTTACTAAAAACGGCTTTATAACAGCGCTCTGATCGTTTGACACATTGCAGTCACTGCATCTTCTTGTACTGGGAGCCCCCAACTAGCCTCTTGTGCACGGATCATTTGCAGTGTATTCCATTATGAATGAAGTAGAAATAGCCATGATAGTGCAGCGTATATGAGTACAGTACTTCAGTATTAGGTGAGGCTTTTTTTATTTGGACCAACAATTGCTATTATATGGCATGGTGTATAGGGCAGGCGCGGGACGGAGCGCATGGTGCTGCGCGGGGGCGATCCGTGCACTCTGATGGGGAGGCGTGGCTGTGATGTCACAAGGCTGGTTCGCCCTCGTTGGCTGAACCGCTCACGTGATGCAGCCGACGCACGAAAAAAATCTGCCGCGTGGTCGCGCGCACTATGGCCAGCCCGATATAGCTACTGCAATTTGTTCGCTTCACATGCGCCATCGTGCGCACTACAATCGCGGCCTACGACAAGCTTTGGAGAATTTTCCTCTCTTCCTCAGGTCAGCAATACTGATTTACTCAGATTTCAGGAGTTCAACATATGTAAAAAAAAAAAAGATAACAATCTAAGGCAGGTGTGGTAGAGAAGGAATTGGTAAATTAACAGACAGGGCAATAAATGGAAGAAAGGGGGCATGGTACTTGTTATAGACTTTTTTTTTTGTGACGCTGGTAGCCGGTACTCCGGCCCGCAGACAGCTTGCCCAGGAGTACTGTCCACTGGGCCATCCCCCTGACCCCCCACCTCTCTCTTCCCCCCCCTCTCTCTTCCCCCCCCCCTCTCTCTTCCCCCTCCCAACTCTCTTCCCCCTCCCAACTTTCTTCCCCCTCCCAACTCTCTTCCCCCTCCCAACTCTTTTCCCCCTCCCACCTCTCTCCCCCCTCCCACCTCTCTCCCCCGCTCACCCACAACTTTCTTTCACCCCATCTCTCTCCCCCTCTCTGCCACACCCCACCTCTCTCTCCCACACCCCCACCTCTCTCTCGTTCTCTCCCCCACACTCCCACCGCTTCACTTGCTCTCTCCCACACCCCCACCTCTCTCT